>NC_034179.2:22891001-23191001 GCF_002021735.2 Oncorhynchus kisutch
TGAACCCCTGGAGGAGACGGCAGGCATCTGAAAAATAAATTATTATGTTTATTTTTTTCACTGTCTCACATTAATTTACACTTTTAGTTCTTGTGACATCTCTTGGAGAAGAACAGCATTTGTTTTATACCAGTTATATTCGGTTGAAGTGTTTTGATAAATACTACAGATTTTCTCTCGACAGATGGCATAAACTGCTGGACAAGACAGGCAAGCCAGACAAAGACCGGGGAGAGGTGCAGGTGGACATCCAGTTTATGAAGAATAACATGACAGCCAGCATGTTCGACCTCTCTGCTACAGAAAAGCCGCACTCCCGCCTGGGAAGGTTCAAGGACAAGGTGCGAGGCAAAAAGGAGGGTCTGTCGGACACTGCGTCTGCCGTGGTACCGTCCTTCACCCAGGTTCTGACGGACAGCGAGGGGGAGGGAGAGGGGGGTACAGACAAAGGAGAGAAAAAGAAGAAAAACAAGCTGAAGTCTCTGTTTTCTCCCAAGTCTAACCTGCAGCGTCACGGACTGTCTCAGTCTATGTCTGTCCTGGGCCCTCTGCCTGAGAAGAACTCCTCATTGAGTGGCAGCCGCTCCACAGGCCTCAATGTGGACTCCTCTGAAGGTGAGGATCATCATAGGCTGTCCATTCAGTAGATAATATAGCAGCATTATCTATTACAAAATGCTTATGTTATACAGTATGTCTTTGCAGATCTAACCTTTCCCCGTTTCTTTTTTCACATCCAAAGGTAAAAATAAATTCAAGTTTCAGACCCATAAGCGCACAGGCAGTTCTCTGTCCCTAGGGCGCTCTAAGATTCCTGCCCCGCTTGCAGAGCAGAGTAACCTGTGCATCAACGGCACTCACATGTACACAGAGGAGCCCCAGCCCCGGAGCGCCCGCACCGTCTCCAACTTTAGCCTGGCCAGCTCAGGCCATGGCTCCATGGACGACCTGCGCAAGGCCCAGGGTCGTAAGAGCTCCGGCACCTACATGGACTCCTTCAGGGCCCTGAAGCAGCCTTCAACCTGGGCAGTGGAGGAAGAGAGGGCTATGTTGGATGAGGAGAGGAAGAAAAAGGAAGAGCAGGAGAGGAAGAAGTTAGACGAGGAAGAGAGGATAAGGAAGGAGGAACAAGAGAAAAGCAGGATTACGGAGGAGGAGGGGGAAGAAATGAGGCTAGAAGAGGAACAGGAGGAGAGGAGTCTGAAGGTGGAGGGAGAGAACAGCATTTGGAAGGAAGACCAGGAAAAGTGGAGGTTAGAGGAGAAAAGGAGAGAAATGGAGGAACAAGAGAGGTGGGAAGAAGAGGAAAGAATTAGGAGAGAAGAACATGAAATAATGAGGGAGGATATACTGAGAAAGGAGGACGAGAGGAAAATGAGGGAGGTGGAGGAAAGATTGAAGAGGGAGAAAGATGAGAGGATTAAAGAGGAAGAAAGGATTAGGAGAGAACAGGAGGAGAGTATGCAAAGAGAGGAAGAGGAGAGGAAGATGAGGGAGGAGGAAGAAAGACTAAGGAGGGAACAGGAGGATATACTGAGAAAAATAAGGGAGGAGGAAAGGAGGGGTGAAGAAAGAATAAAGAGAGAGGCTGAAGAAAAAATGAAGAGGGAGGAAAACAGAGTGAAGGAGGAGGAGGAAGAAAGGAGGAGGTTTGAGGAGGAAGGAAGAATGAAGAGAGAGGATGATAGGCTGAAGGAGGAGGAAGAAGAAAAGAAGAGGAGGATTGAGGTGGAAGAAGAAATAATGAAGAGAGAGGCTGAAGAAAACATGAAGAGAGAAGAGGACAGAGTGAGGAGGAGGAGGAAGGAGGAGGAGGAAGAAAGGAGGAGGTTTGAGGAGGAAGAAGGAAGAATGAAGAGAGAGGCTGAAGAAGAAAGAATGAAGAGAGAGGAGGATAGGCTGAGGAAGGAGGAGGAGGAAAGGAGGAGGAGGATTGAGGAGGAAGAAAGAGTGAGGAAGACCGCAGAGGAAGATTGGCTGAGAGAGGAAATGGGGATAAAGAGGATGGAGGAGGACAAAATAATTAAGAGAGAAGAGGAGAATAGGCTGAGAAAGGAGGAAGAGCTGAGGAAGATTAGGGAAAAGGAAGAAAGGCTAAGGAGGGAGGAGGAGGAGGATGATATGCAGAGAAATGAAGAAGAGCAGAGGAAGATGAAGAATGAGGAGGAAAGGAGAATAGAGCAGGAGATGTTGAGAAAGGAAGAAGCAGAAAGAACGAGGCTTGAAGAAGAAAGGGAAGAGGATAGAAGAAGAGATGAGGAGCAGGGAAAACTGATGGAGGCGAAAGAGAGGTTTAGGGTAGATGAAGAAAATATGAAAAAAGAGGATTTGAGAGGACAGGAAGAAGAGATGACAGAGAAGGAGAAAAAGAGGAATGCACAGATGGAGAAAAAGCGAAGGCATGAGGAGGTGAGGGTAAAGTTGGACAAAGTTGAACAACCGATGAAGCAGAATAGAGAGGCAGAGGCCACCGTGTGCAATAATCCTTTTGAGGAAGTCTCTCCTACTACTTCATGTGATGACAACTCTTCAAATATCCTGTTTGAGGAGACCCCCACAACCTCTCCTACTGGTCCCATCAGCTGCCGAACAAATAAAGTATCAGCAGTCAAGCAGAGGTCAGTCCCACTCCCAAACCACACACACACACACACACACACACACGAACACACACACACTCTCACACTCTCACACATGCACACTCCATCACTGTCTCGGTTCCCCAGAATTGTGTTACCCCTTGGGTGTCATAAATTATGGATGCACTAGTTATTTAGCCTGCAAAAGCAGTAGGTGGTCTCCAAAAGCAACACACAAGTTTCTCTTGCTCTGTCTCCTCATCCACACACACCTACTAATGTCCCTGTCTCGTATCCTCACTGAACTCTCATTCAGACATCCTCTTTCATCTTCCAACAGAACTGTGTAAATTATGCTAACATTCTCTTTTCCTGTGCTGTCAGTGAAGGGTGGCACAAGTCTGATTAGAGTGGAAAACCTGCCAATTTGTCTGAGAATACTTTTATACAACCAGTTAATCAGGCCAGGCAACAAGCCTGATTTATGGATGTGGGACAGTCAGTAAAGCTGCTTGTAGAAACTCAGCAGGATGCAATTGGGAGGATTTTATTGGATCTGTACAGCTGTGGCACAAAATACAGATTTGAGCAGAAAACCTGTCGCTTTATCAAAGACTTTAGTGCAGGAAAGTGTTCTGTCTAATATATTAAGTCATTTAAAACGCTTGGTAAGAGTTAGATCTCAGTGTGTTGGTGTCGTGGGCATTTGGTGTGAAGGGAGTGTGTAAGCTAGATGTCATGGTATGTTTGTGTGGCGCATGACACTACTCCAACATGCACATCTCATTAAAGCACAATCCCCTAAAGCAAAGATGGGCAACTTTGATGGGGGTGGGGGCCACCAAAAAAATCTAAACTCATCATGAGGGGCTGCAGTTGTTCGCGGTTCTGCGTACCCACAAACATATCATTTTGTCATGGGGCGGAGAGGAAAATAAGCTGTTTTACAGCTACATTTCCTGCAATTCTAAACATTTTTCCATAGGGTGGAGAGATGTTTTCAATTTTCAAAATGATATCTGAGTGAAAGTGACAATCAATTGGGGCCCCCCAGCCAGTAATTCGACCATGATAATTAGATAGCCGGCTATTAAACTAACTGAGCAAGCAGTAAAACTGCTGATCCACAATCAAATTTCAAAATTGCACCTTATGTAGTCTACTATTCTAACTCGAAACAGTAAGTTGAGACCCCGACTAAGTTCCAAAAAATTAATAATTGGGAAATTGATCCCACGGTCTTCAAAAGGTGGGCCGCAGGCCACCAGTTGCCCATCCCTGCCCTAAAGTAATCTAATACCTTCATGAAAATTGCAGCGCTGTGGCTGTATTTACGCAGGCAGCCCAATTCTGATTTTTTTTTTCACTAATTGATCTTGATTTTGACCAATCAGATCACATCTGATATTTTTCTGAGCTGAAAAGATCTGATATGATTCTTCAAAAGACAAATTAGTGGAGTAAATATCAAAACTTGGCTGCTGTGTAAACACATCCCTTGTGTCTTCGTATTGGAAACCTTTGGCTAAACTGAGATTGTCTGCGCTTCCCATGAATCAATCGTACCTGGATATAAAGATTCTACAGGTGTCATATTAAAGGCGTTAGAGAGACATAAAGCATTAGGTGATTGCTCAAGTTTTTAACTAGGGCGTTGATATCGAATGACTCATGCGAATTAGTATCCTGATGAGGCTGGACCAAAGAAACCATCCAATTGGATGACATGACTCAGTATAGTCAAGGCTAGTCTGTTTGGTCATGTGAACAGGGACTGGTTCAGAGGCTACAAGCATAACCTTTTATATTGATAATTTACATTTGTTTTATTATTTAATCTACATGTATAACCTTTCTGTTCCCTAGTGTGTTTGTGTAACTAACCTAACCATTATAACTAACCTTCATGTCCCTCATAAAGAACTAATAAAATGAAATGGCATCCTTTCTCCCATTGTCTTGTCTGGTGAATTAGTCCCACCCTAGTAACAACTTTGTTAGGATGTAACACCCCCTCTGTAGTTTGTTGTCTACCTCTCTGCTAAATGTTTGTGTGTGGATTCCAACAAGACTTTTGTTTTTGATAAAAAGTAAAAAATAACACTTTCAATTTAATTCAACATTAGTTTATTTCATGACATTGCATTATTTAGTTTTAGAAACAAATCCTTTTTTCTTCTATACAGTACCAGTCAAAAGTTTGGACACCTACTCATTCCAGGGTTTTTCTTTATTTTTACTATTTTCTACATTGTAGAACAATAGTGAAGACATCAAAACTATGAAAGAACACATATGGAATCATGTAGTAACCAAAAAAGTATTAAACAAATCCAAATCTATTTGAGATTCTTCAAATAGCCACCCTTTGCCTTGATGACAGCTTTGCACACTCTTGGCATTCTCTCAACAAGCTTCATGAGGAATGCTTTTCCAACAGTCTTGAAGGAGTTCCCACATATGCTAAGCTCTGCTGCAGAGGATAAGTTTACCCAATTGGTGGACAGACTGTTTGTTCCCACACTCGGGACTCTCTATTGGTTACACAGACTTTTGGCATCCCATTCTATTCTAACCACCTCTTGCCGGCTTTGTATTCATGTTACCTAATGAAATGGCTGTGTAATATGATCTTGTTGCCATCTAATACACATTCAAATGTCATAAATCAACACTGCAGAGCTCTCCATGTCCTCTAACATGCCTTGATTGTATTACTGTTGATGATATCTGGAAATGTGCATGTACACCCTGGCCAATCTACTGTTGCTAGCCCCAATTTTGACTTGTGCTCTGATATGTTTCACTGATTTCTGCTCTCGTAAAAGCCTGACTTTTCTGCACGTTAACACTAGAAGCTTATTACCTAAAATGGACCAATTGAAGGTGGGGTTCACAGCTACAATCCAGATGTGTTGGTCATTACTGAGATGTGGTTAAGAAGTGTTTTGAATACTGATGTTAACCTTTCTGGTTATAACCTTTTTCTTCAAGACAGATCTTCCAGAGGTGGCGGAGTGGTAATCTTTACCAAGGATCACCTTCGGTTCTCGGTTGTCTCCACAAAGTCTGTCCCCAAACAATTTTATTTGCTGGTTTTAAGCATTACGCTTTCAAATAGCTCTTCGTTGACTGTTGCTGGGTGTTTATTGTCCTCAATCAGCACTGGACTGTACCCTACCTGCCATAAGCTCTCTCCTGGCCCCTTACACTAAGTCTGAATTTGTCCTGCTAGGTGACCTAAACTGGGTCATGCTTAAACCACCTGACCAAGTCCATAAAGCAATGGGACTCCTTAAATCTTTCTCAGATTATTACCAGTCCCACAAAGTATGACTCCAAAGGTCCAGAAAAGGCTACTCTCCTTGATGTTATCCTCACAAATAATCCTGATAGGTATCAGTCTGGTGTTTTCTATAATTACCTTATTGATCACTGTTTTACAGCCTGTGTTCGTAATGGCTGCTCAGTGAAACAACATGTCCTGATTTGTCATGGACACTTGCTAAAAAACTTTAATGAGCAAGCCTTCCTTCATGACCTGGCCTCTGTAAATTGGTACAGAATGAGCTTGATCCCCTCTGTCGAAGACAGATATAAAAATATATATTTTGGGATATTTCCAGTGATATTGTTGAAGGAAAAAGGAAACCACACACTGCTCTTGATAGTATTACTGATATTTAATAAGCTTACGCATCGGCCTCACGGCCATCGTCAGAGCTTTTGTGATTTTTTAAAAACATTTGCACCCTTGTGTAGACCTAGCCCCACCCACATCCGTTCCACACATCGAAGGGGGTTGGAGGCAAAGGAAAAACAAATAAGTGCTACCAAATATAACAATATGCGTTTCACAAATATTGCAAAAGTGTATAAACAAGATGTATTAAACACGGCTGTAAAACCACAATGAGGACATAGCAAGTTTTCATTAGTCATTGGGTACATGGTACGAAAAACATCAGAGTAATCTTAAATAGGCATATAATTCATGTTCAAATTCACAACATAACATACATAGGCATTTCATCATTAAGTCCTTTAGGAGATAATGTCTGGAGGGTGAAAATCCAAAAACATTCTCTTTTATTCAGAGTATCATCAATATCACCTCCCCTGTCTGGTATCTTAACTTTCTCTATGCCACAATCTAAAGGTAGAAATGTCATGCTTTAAGTCATTAAAATGTACTGCGACTGGATAATCCCTGTAGTTCCTCCTGATTGAACTTTTATGTTCACTAATTCTCGGTTTGAGAGAGCGGAGGTTTTACCGACATAGCAGAGCCCACATGGACATTTAATAATGTAAATAACATGGGTGGTGGAACATGTAATAATGTCATTTTATTTGGAACTGTTTTCCTGTGTGTGGGTGGCAGAAATATTCACACTTCATCATATTGTTGCACTGTGCGCATCTGCATTTATACAGTGCCTTGCGAAAGTATTCGGCCCCCTTGAACTTTGCGACCTTTTGCCACATTTTCAGGCTTCAAACATAAAGATTATAAAACTGTATTTTTTTGTGAAGAATCAACAACAAGTGGGACACAATCATGAAGTGGAACGACATTTATTGGATATTTCAAACTTTTTTAACAAATCAAAAACTGAAAAATTGGGCGTGCAAAATTATTCAGCCCCCTTAAGTTAATACTTTGTAGCGCCACCTTTTGCTGCGATTACAGCTGTAAGTCGCTTGGGGTATGTCTCTATCAGTTTTGCACATCGAGAGACTGACATTTTTTCCCATTCCTCCTTGCAAAACAGCTCGAGCTCAGTGAGGTTGGATGGAGAGCATTTGTGAACAGCAGTTTTCAGTTCTTTCCACAGATTCTCGATTGAATTCAGGTCTGGACTTTGACTTGGCCATTCTAACACCTGGATATGTTTATTTTTGAACCATTCCATTGTAGATTTTGCTTTATGTTTTGGATCATTGTCTTGTTGGAAGACAAATCTCCGTCCCAGTCTCAGGTCTTTTGCAGACTCCATCAGGTTTTCTTCCAGAATGGTCCTGTATTTGGCTCCATCCATCTTCCCATCAATTTTAACCATCTTCCCTGTCCCTGCTGAAGAAAAGCAGGCCCAAACCATGATGCTGCCACCACCATGTTTGACAGTGGGGATGGTGTGTTCAGGGTGATGAGCTGTGTTGCTTTTACGCCAAACATAACGTTTTGCATTGTTGCCAAAAAGTTCAATTTTGGTTTCATCTGACCAGAGCACCTTCTTCCACATGTTTGGTGTGTCTCCCAGGTGGCTTGTGGCAAACTTTAAACGACACTTTTTATGGTTATCTTTAAGAAATGGCTTTCTTCTTGCCACTCTTCCATAAAGGCCAGATTTGTGCAATATACAACTGATTGTTGTCCTATGGACAGAGTCTCTTACCTTAGCTGTAGATCTCTGCAGTTCATCCAGAGTGATCATGGGCCTCTTGGCTGCATCTCTGATCAGTCTTCTCCTTGTATCAGCTGAAAGTTTAGAGGGACGGCCAGGTCTTGGTAGATTTGCAGTGGTCTGATACTCCTTCCATTTCAATATTATCGCTTGCACAGTGCTCCTTGGGATGTTTAAAGCTTGGGAAATCTTTTTGTATCCAAATCCGGCTTTAAACTTCTTCACAACAGTATCTCGGACCTGCCTGGTGTGTTCCTTGTTCTTCATGATGCTCTCTGTGCTTTTAACGGACCTCTGAGACTATCACAGTGCAGGTGCATTTATACGGAGACTTGATTACACACAGGTGGATTGTATTTATCATCTAGTCATTTAGGTCAACATTGGATCATTCAGAGATCCTCACTGAACTTCTGGAGAGAGTTTGCTGCACTGAAAGTAAAGGGGCTGAATAATTTTGCACGCCCAATCTTTCAGTTTTTGATTTGTTAAAAAAGTTTGAAATATCCTATAAATGTCGTTCCACTTCATGATTGTGTCCCACTTGTTGTTGATTCTTCACAAAAAAATACAGTTTTATATCTTTATGTTTGAAGCCTGAAATGTGGCAAAAGGTCGCAAAGTTCAAGGGGGCCGAATACTTTCGCAAGGCACTGTAGCTACCATTTGTTAGAGGGCGTAAAAGAGCCTGGCTGATTTTCTTTTGTGGCTGGTAGTTGGCATGAACCAATTTATCGCGTAAATTGCGACCTCTCCTATACACAATAAGTGGTGGATTTTTAAATTCAGCCGGCAGAGCTGGGTCCGATGATAAAATATGCCAGTGTTTCTTGACCACACCTCCCACTTTTCGCGAATTCAAAGTATATGTAGTTGTGAACATTACGGAGTGTTCTTTAGCTTTAGCAGGTATTTTTTGTAACAGTTCATCTCGTGTTTTTCCCAATGCCAAATTAAGAGCTTCATCCACACATTGTGGCGAATAACCTCTTAAACCTAAAGCGCATCTCTGCTGCTTTTTCTAGATAATCCTCTGTGGAGTGGCATATATGGCACAGTCTGAAAAATTGGCTTCTTAGAAGTCCTCTTTTTAATGGCTCAGGATGGAAGCTGTCCCCCTGTAATAGTGTTTTTGTCCGTGTCTTTTCTATACAGAGTTGTAAACTAGGTTCCATTTTTGATTTCTCAATCCACATATCGAGGTAATGAACACGTTGAGTGTCATGTTCAATAGTGCTAAAAAACTTTAATGAGCAAGCCTTTCTTCATGACCTGGCCTATGTAAATTGGTACAGAATGAGTTTGATCTGTCGAAGACGCTTGGACCTCCTTTTTGGATATTTCCAGTGATATTGGTAAAAAATACACATCCATAAAGAAAATGAGAATTAAAAACAGGTTCAGCCCCTGGTTCAAAAATGATCTTCAGAGGTACTCCACCTCAAGAATTTCACTCTACAAGTAACACTAGACTCTATTGTTATGGTGGGAGATTTTAATACGGGTTTACATACCTCTATGGACAGTAAACAAAATCGCACTACAAACTGTCACCCTCGGGCACTTAAGGAAATCATGAATGTCATGGATATATTGAAATTAGTGGAGGTATGGAGGCTTAAATACCCTGACCTAGTAAAATATACATGGCGGAGGCTTAATCAAGCTAGTTGTCTTTATTACTTTGTATCATTCTCTCTGGCGCAAAAAGTTAGTGTTGACAAAGGAAACATAGTAACAAAGGAAATTGAAGGACTAACAGTACAGATACAATTGAAGTCGGAAGTTTGCATACACTTAATTAGTATTTAGTAGCATTGCCATTAAATTGTTTAACTTTGGTCAAACGTTTTGGGTAGCCTTCCACAAGCTTCCCACAATAAGTTGGGTGAATATTGGTCCATTCGTCCTGACAGAGCTGGTGTAACTGAGTCAGGTTTGTAGGCCTCCTTGCTCGCACACGCCTTTTCAGTTCTACCCACACATTTTCTATAGGATTGAGGTCAGGGCTTTGTGATGGCCACTTCAATACCTTGACTTTGTTGTCCTTAAGCCATTTTTCCACAACTTTGGAAGTATGCTTGGGGTCATTGTCCATTTTGGAAGACCCTTTTGCGATCAAGCTTTATCTTCCTGACTGATGTCTTGAGATGTTGCTTCAATATATTCACATAATTTTCCCACCTCATGATGCCATCTATTTTGTGACGTGCACTAGTCCCTCCTGCAGCAATTCACCCCCACAACATGATGCTGCCACCCCCATGCTTCACGGTTGGGATGGTGTTCTTCGGCTTGCGAGTCTCCCCCTTTTTCCTCCAAACGAGGATGGTCATTATGGCCAAACAGTTCTATTTTTGTTTCATCAGACAAGAGGACATTTCTCCAAAAAGTACGATCTTTGTCCACATGTGCAGTTGCAAACCGTAGTCTGGCTTTTTTATGGCGGTTTTGGAGCAGTGGCTTCCTCCTTGCTGAGCGGCCTTTAGGTTATATCGATATAGGACTCGTTTTACTGTGGATATAGATACCTTTGTAATCATTTCCTCCAGCATCTTCAAATGATCCTTTGCTGTTGTTCTGGGATTGATTTGCACTTTTCACACCAAAGTAGGTTCATCTCTAGGAGACAGAACGCGTCTCCTTCCTGAGCTGTATGATGGCTATGTGGTCCCATGGTTTTTATACTTGCGTACTATTGTTTGTACAGATGAACGTGGTACCTTCGGCCATTTGGAAATTGCTCCCAAGGATGAACCAGACGTATTACGAGGATAAAATATCAGGAATTGTGAAACTGAGTTTTAATGTATGTAAACTTCTGACTTCAACTGTATAAAATGCCTAGAATATTTAAATTTAGGAGAATCTCTTTTCTCTCTCTCTCTCTATATATATATATATATAATCTCTATCTCTCTCTCTCTAGAGAGAGAGAGCGAGAAAAGAGATTCTCCAAAATGTATATAATATATATATATATATATATATATATATATATATATATATATATATATATATATAAGTAACCCTAGGTGTAAAATAATAAATAATGGCTACATCTCAAAGTTTAAACTGTCATGAGTGTTAAAACAAGGTTGTCCACTATCGGCACATTTATTTATTATCGCCATCGAAATGTTAGCTGTTAAAATTAGATCCAACAATAATATTAAAGGATTAGACATCCAAGGCTTGAAATCAAAAGGTGCCTTTGTACGCTGATTCATGTTTTCTTTTAAAACCACAATTAGAATCCCTCCACAGACTCATAGAGGTTGTAGATACTTTTTCTAACTTCTGGATTAAAACCAAATTATGATAAGTGTTGGACCATGTATTGGATCACTAAAAAAAGCAACTTTTACATTACCACATAGTTTACTAATAAAATGGTCTGACGGGAATGTGGACATACTTTGTATACATATCCCAAAATAAATAAATGATCTGACTCCAATACATTTTTATGGAAAGTTAGCAAAAATAGATCAGATCTTGCTACTGTACCATGGAAAGGAAAATACCTGTCTATTTGTGGAAAAATCACCCTGATTTAACTCTTTAATCATATCACAGTTTACCTATTTGCTTATGTGTTTGCCTACGCGTAGTGACATGCTTTTAAAATTATATGAACACAAAATATTACATTTTATTTGGAATGACAAGCCAGACAATTTCAAAGGGCCTATTTATATAATGAATATGAATTCAGAGGGCAGAAATGATTAAAGCATTAAACCTCTCATTTAAAGGCATCAGTCATACAAAAATGGTTGTGTAGTAAATTAGTAGGACTGTCTCACCCCATGTTCAAGAAAGTCCTTTTCCCTTTATTCAGATTACAACTGGTAACTTTTGGTTATTTGAAAACCAAATAATCTCCAAAATATCCATATTTTTTAATACGAGCTTTAAAAAGTTGGTTGCAGTTTGTTTACTCCACCTGAAAAGACAGAACAAATTATACAACAAATATTGTGGTTAAAATCAAATATATTAATCGATAAAAAAATGTTTTGATACCTTTTAAAAAAAAAAAAAAAATTATCTTTGTAAATTATATCATACATATGACTGGTGGAGTTATATCACACATGCTCCTAACACAGACATGGAAATGTCTGCTCTATCCAAAATTACAACAGACTAATTGCAGCATTGCCACAAAAATGGAAGAGGCATGTGGAAGGCGGGAAAAGTAAGGAACTTGTCTGTCGGCTCTGCATTAAAAACCAAAAAATGGTTAAAGAAAATTGTGGTATGTATGCATGTATGTATGCATGCACTGCTCAAAAAAATTAAGGGAACACTTAAACAACACAATGTAACTCTAAGTCAATCACACTTCTGTGAAATCAAACTGTTCACTTAGGAAGCAACACTGATTGACAATAAATTTCACATGCTGTTGTGCAAATGGAATAGACAACAGGTGGAAATGATAGGCAATTAGCAAGACACCCCCAATAAAGGAGTGGTTCTGCAGGTGGTGACCACAGACCACTTCTCAGTTCCTATGCTTCCTGGCTGATGTTTTGGTCACCTTTTGAATGCTGGCGGTGCTTTCACTCTAGTGGTAGCATGAGACGGAGTCTACAACCCACACAAGTGGCTCAGGTAGTGCAGCTCATCCAGGATGGAACATCAATGCGAGCTGTGGCAAGAAGGTTTGCTGTGTCTGTCAGCGTAGTGGCCAGAGCATGGAGGCGCTACCAGGAGACAGGCCAGTACATCAGGAGACGTGGAGGAGGCCGTAGGAGGGCAACAACCCAGCAGCAGGACCGCTACTTCTGCCTTTGTGCAAGGAGGAGCAGGAGGAGCACTGCCAGAGCCCTGCAAAATGACCTCCAGTAGGCCACAAATGTGCATGTGTCTGCTCAAACGGTCAGAAACAGACTCCATGAGGGTGGTATGAGGGCCCGACATCCACAGGTATTTGCCAGAGAACACCAGGATTGGCAAATTCGCCACTGGCGCCCTGTGCTCTTCACAGATGAAAGCAGGTTCACACTGAGCACGTGTGACAGACGTGACAGTCTGGAGACGCCGTGGAGAACATTCTGCTGCCTGCAACATCCTCCAGCATGACCGGTTTAGCGGTGGGTCAGTCGAGGTGTGGGGTGGCATTTCTTTGGGGGGCCGCATAGCTCTCCATGTGCTTGCCAGAGGTAGCCTGACTGCCATTAGGTACCGAGATGAGCTCCACAGACCCCTTGTGAGACCATATGCTGGTGCGGTTGGCACTGGGTTCCTCCTAACTCCTAACTGTCCAGGAGTTGGCAGATGCTTTAGTCCAGGTCTGGGAGGAGATCCCTCAGGAGACCATCCAACCAGGAGCATGCCCAAGCGTTGTAGGGAGGTCATACAGGCACATGGAGGCCACACACACTACTGAGCCTCATTTTGACTTGTTTTAAGGACATTACATCAAAGTTGGATCAGCCTGTAGTGTAGTTTTCCACTTTTAATTTTGAGTGGGACTCCAAATCTAGACCTCCATGGGTTGATAAATTTGATTTTCATTGATAATTTTTGTGATTTTGTTGTCAGCACATTCAACTATGTAAAGAAAAAAGTATTTAATAAGAATATTTCATTCATTCAGATCTAGGATGTGTTATTTTAGTGTTCCCTTTATTTTCTTGAGCAGTATGTGTGTATATATATATATATATAATCAGTTTCATTTACAGACCAAGCAATTGACAGCTGTGCCATACAAATTGCAAAATAGTTGGGAAGAGATTTTCGATGAACCGATTCCATGGCACATGGTCTATGAATTGACACGGAAAACGACACCGGATTAAAAAATGTGATTTAAAAAAAAAAAAAAAAAAAAAAATGTTATACATAATTCTTGCAACCAATAGAATATTATTAATATGGGGGATACAATTTTCCCAGCTCTGCAGATTTTGCTGTGAAGAGGCAGAGTCATTAGATCATTTATTTTGGTACTGTCCATATGTAGCTCATTTTTGGTCACAGGCCCAGGAATGGCTAAAGTATTGCAACATTTACCTAGAACTAAAGCTGCAGAGAGCAATACTGGGTGATTTGATAAGTCATAGTCAATCGATCAATAATACAATTATTTTGTCAAAAAATTGTATCTTTAGTTTAAAATCTATAGAAGCTATGCGAGTAGAAAGGTTCAATACGTTTGTGAAGCATCACAGCACAGTTGAAAAATATATGGCAAATAGAAATCAAAACTGGATGGTGATCAGAGATAGATGGGAGGGGTTGAATGGAGCTGAAGGGTGGGACTAGTAACAACAAGATAACAAATGTAAAACATACAAGGTCTGTAAAATGTATATAGGTCTGTAAACCATTTACAATGAAAATCTGTGAAGACAGGGTCCTGAAAAAGGGATGTTTCTTTTTTTCTTTTTTTGCTGAGTTTACATGCATACACTTATTTCTAGAATGTACCTTTTATTATTCCCTGCAAACCCTACCACACCTCCACCAACTTGAGAAAACGAATAAACAATAACACGTAGGCTTCTATCTTCAGTTTATACATACTATAGACTTTTAACATGCACAATCTATTTTACAATAGTTATATTTTGTTTGTATTTAGTCCTGTATTTAGTCCTGTTCTTCCTCTATTTCTGATGTCCATCCAGTTTGATTTATATTTTTAACTGCTATTTGACAACATTTCTACTGGTTCCCATGCATGTTCCCTGTCATTTCCGTTATTTGAGCTGTTCTTGCCATAATATGATCTTGGTCTTTTTCCAAATAGGGCTATCTTCTGTATACCACCCCTACCTTGTCACAACAGAACTGATTGGCTCAAACGCATTAAGAAGGAAATAAATTCCAACATTTGTATTTTAGCAAGACACACCTGTTAATTGAAATGCATTCCAGGTGACTTATTCATGAAGCTGGTTGAGAGTATGTCAAGAGTGTGCAAAGCTGTCATCAACTTTTTTGGTTAATACATGATTCCGTATGTGTTATTTCACAGTTTTGATGTCTTCACTATTATTCTACAATGTAGAAAATAGTAAAAAATATAGAAAAACCCTTGAATGAGTAGGTGTGTCCAAACTTTTGACTGGTACTGTATATATTTTTTTTATGTGTGGTAGTTAGACATTGTCATCAGCCAAGTTCAAATGTGTGAAGGCAACCATCTTATACAGCTGTAAAGTGCAGATTTGTTTTCTCTTACTGCATCCTCCCTATCCCTCTTCTTCCAGACCCTCTTCATGTGTGAACCCTTCTCAGCCTAGTGTGTCTTCCAACCCCTTCTTGTCTCCTGAAATTGAGATTTCTATGGACTCCCCTATAGTCGATGGGGAAACCAGAGGCACCCAGGACCCGTCTACTGATCTAATGGAGAAGAAAGACCCTGCCCCTCTGCCCCTCAACCAGCGCTGGGCTCGTATGGACAACTGGCCTAGCAAGGGCAATGTTCAATCTGTCACAGTGAATCTTGCCCGAACAAAGCCAACAAAACAGCCACCTCCTCCAATACGCCAATCTTCCACGTCACTGGTGGGATGCGGGGATAACCAGGAGAGTGTTAGTGGTCAGGACCATTCCAGTATCAGGATGGTCAAGGGTCCTGCTCCAGATAGACCAAGCCAGGCTCCAAGCCAGACACAGAGGGACCAGAGTATGACTAGAGTGAACCTGGGACATAAGGACATAGGTGCCTCCATGTCCAAGGTCTCTCAACATGTAGTACAGATTATCACACCACTGAGATTTTCCTCCACAGCTACAACAGAACACACAAGTGGAGGCCAGAGCTCTACCCACCATGGGAACCAACCAGAACAAGAAATGCCATCTGCCACTAAGGGGTTGAGGGTGGCTAAACACAATAAAGGTCCAGCACCTTCTAGGCCCCAGTACCCTCCAGGGAAGACAATGCCAAAAGTTGATGTACTAGATAAGCAATTGAATACTGAGGAACATGACTCTTTGGTTGAGTTTGATCCAAATAATCCCTTTGCAGAAGACTGCAGAATGGAGAAGTCCTCTGGACATGGTGAAGAACAGAGACTAACTGGTGAATATCAGGAGAGCCTAGACTCTCCCAATCATCAGAGTTGTACCTCCATAGAAGCAAATCCAGGTTCAATGCAGAATAGTGTGGTTAGGGACTCAATGGAGCTTCCAACGACAGATGTTCTGCTAGCTGAGGATGGCTCCCGTCCCATCAAAAACTCATTAGCAGAGCTGGTCTGTGTTCCCTTGCTTCCATTGAAGAAAACATCCATCTCTAGAGAGGAGGATACTGGTAAACATAGTTCTGTAAAACCACAAAGCCCAGGGGCTTCCTCTTTGAGTAAGCTTTCCTCAAGTATCTCAGAAAAACTGCAGAATCGAGGTGTGGGTATGGCACTAACTTGTGTTACCATTGCCCAGCCCCCATGTGTACCCTCACCTGCCCCCTCCATCCTACCCCAACCCAAGCCCCTGAAGGGATCAGGGGGCAGGAGTAACTGTC
This sequence comes from Oncorhynchus kisutch, assembly GCF_002021735.2. NCBI lineage: Eukaryota > Metazoa > Chordata > Actinopteri > Salmoniformes > Salmonidae > Oncorhynchus > Oncorhynchus kisutch. The sequence goes on from NC_034179.2 coordinate 22,907,480, forward strand.
CTCCCCAGACAAGCTCTCCCTCTGGCCAGAGGACCCTGCTTCAGGCTGGAGCTATGTCCTCCGTTGCAGAGCATTGCAGTGGAGAGGAGGCAGCAGGGAGAGGGGACAGACCTACCTCAAGCACACGCAGGTGAGAGAGAGAGCAGCCTTTTCCTGTAGTGTGTAGCAGCTTTGTGCTCTCTACGAAACCTCTCCTGTACTGTAGTTAGATTCACAACCTTTCCAATCGCTTTGGTGGATGCGTTGTTCGAGAACACTTCATGAATGTGACCCTTGTAAAATAATTGTACTCTCTTATAAAATGTTTAATTTTACTTTCCTGAATTGAATCAATGGAACTTCTGACCAAGTTGTTTTTGCAATACTTTCAAAAGTTGTACAGGACATCATAGCTAGTTCTACTTTTTAATAATGACTATATCAATCTGTAGTTATTATTAACATAGTTTAACGTAAAGCAACATGAACATAGCTCCCCAGAGAAATTACCACTATATTAAGTAATCAAAAGAGCACTTACTAATTACTGCAAGTGTAATTTTGCTCTGCAAGTTATTTAATTGCGATGTCATTCACACAATCCCCTCGGCACAGTATGAATCATGGCTATAGAAATGCCAGCCTTTGCAGCTTTCATTGCTTTTTGTCAAGTTATACTCCCTGTAGAATCTCAGACAAATCTCAGTGGCGCCTGTAAAATGCCATTGCTCAGAGTGTGTACACACTGTGGCTCCTCTGCAGTCTAACCTTATATGAGAGGGAAAGAAGAGATACGCTTGCCACTGTGTCACGTATGATGGGAATCAGTCAAGAGGGAAGAAGAACCCATGCTCGGCTTGCTTGTCATGTCTAACTCTGTCCGTTTTGTTTTGCATTGATTTAATTTATTTTTAAATCCCAGCCCCCATCCTCACAGGAGGCCTTTTGCCTCCTCTTGCCAGGCCATCATTGTAAATAAGAATTTGTTCTTAGTTGACTTGACTGGTTAAATACATTTTTGTTAATAAACTGATAAGGTCCACCTGATTGAACAAATTATTTCAAGCTGTTGGCAGCAATTACACTTGCTTTCTGAGAAAATGTCATTATCTGCATATCCCCCATATCCACCTGCTGCATCTCCTCAAATAACACAACACTTCAGGAAAGTTTGAGCTGCTCTCATTTTGACTGTCTCTGTCTCCGTCTATCTCTATTCAGGCCCCATCCAGTAAAGCCCTTGAGCTCCCTGGAAAACCAGCCAGCCTCCAACATCCAGGAGAGGCAGGCTGGCATATCTACAGGAATCCTCGGTGTCCTTCAAGAGAAGATAAAGGTACTAATGCAATATGCCATGAGGGCAATGGAAACAGTATTGAGTGAACTGATGCACACCAGCAGCAGATGAAACAGCTACCTACAGGTTCTCTCACCAATCACCTGTCAACGTAGATCTGCTTTAGGCAGGAGGTATGTGTACTAAATAATCAGACCTCATTGTGTCTACAGTCTATTTTGGGAAAGTGTGTGCATGTTAATATGCACATACAGTACATGCTTAGCCTTATGCCCTGTAATATGTACAGCTGGGGCTCTTCTTGATAATATTATCATAATAATCTTGTGCAATTAAGGTACCAGGATATCTTTGAAACCATTCCCCCAGGCACCTCATGAAAATGCACTCTGCTGCTGTTTCAATGTATCCAACCAGTTCCTTGATGCATGCACAGTTGGTTCTTATTAAAACCTCAGTGCAACATTCCCATACTTGCTGCGTGCACGCCGACACACACACACACACACACACACACACACACACACAGTCTCAACGAGCCCTCCCACCAAATGCTCACTGTAAACAATTCCCACAAACCTTTATCTTGACAGTGACTCACCTTAAACTCACTGTAAACACTGGCATTTGCCTATGGTGTTGGGATCTGAGAGATCAGAGCTCTGAATGAGTTCTCCCAAAGCAGTCAGAGCTCACACTTCACAAACTTCTCTCGGAGTCTCTGATTGATGATATGGGCACAATCAATTGAATGTATTTATAAAGCCCTTTTTAAAGTCAAATACAGAAACCCAGCCTAAAACCCCTAACGGTAAGCAATGCAGATGTAGAAGCACAGTGTCTAGGAAAAACTCCCTAGAAAGGCAGGACCCTAGGAAGTAACGTAGAGAGGAACCAGGCTCTGAGGGGTGGACAGTCCTCTTCTGGCTGTGCCGGGTGGAGATAGTACAGTACATGGCCTTTAAGGCCAGATTGTTCTTCAAGATGTTCAAACGTTCATAGATGACCAGCAGGGTCATTCAGAGGTCGAGACAGCAGGTGCGGTAGAGAGAGTAAAAATCAGCAGGTCTGGGACAAGATAGCACGTCCGGTGAACAGGTCAGAGTTCCATAGCCGCTGGCTGAACAGTTGAAACTGGAGCAGCAGCACGACCAGGACTGGGGACAGCCAGGAGTCATCAGGCCAGGTAGTCCTGAGGCATGGTCCTATGGCTCAGATCCTCTGGGAGGGGAGGGAGAGAGGATTAGAGGGAGGATACTTAAAATCTCACAGGACTCCAGATAAGACAGGGTAATTACACCAGATATAACAGACTGACGCTAGCCACCCGGCACACAGACTATTGGAGCATAGGTACTGGAGACTGAGACGGGGGCTCGGGGGACACTGGCCGCGTCCGACAATGTCCCCGGACAGAGCCAACCAGGCAGGATATAACCCCACCCACTTTGCCAAAGCACAGCCCCCACACCACTAGAGGGATATCAACAGACCACCAATTTACTACCCTGAGACAAGGCTGAGTATAGCCCACGAAGATCTCCTCCACTGCATGAGCCCGGGGGGATGCAAAACCAGACCGGAAGATCAAGCCTGTGACTCAACCTACTCAAGTGACGCACCCCTCCTAGGGACGGCATGGAAGAGTACTAGTAAGCTAGTGACTCAGCCCCCATAACAGGGTCAGAGGCAGATAATCCCAGTGGAGAGAGGGGAGTTTGCCAGGCAGAGACAGCAAGGGCTGTTGGTCGCTCCAGTGCCTTGCCATTCACCTTCGCACCCCTGGGCCAGACTACACTCAATCGTAGGACCTACTGGGTCTTCAGTAAAGACCTAAAGGTCGTGACTGAGTCTGTGTCTCTCACATGGATCGGCAGACCATTCCATAAAAATGCATCTCTACAGGACAAAGCCCTGCCTCCAACTGTTTGCTTGGAAATTCTAGGGACAATAATGAGGCCTTCGTCTTGAGACCGTAGCGTACGTGTAGGTATGTACGGAAGGACTAAATCGGAGAGATGAGTTGGAGCAAGCCCATGTAATGCTTTGTAGGTAAAACCTTGAAATCAGCCCTAGCCTTAACAGGAAGCCAGTGTAGAGAGGCTAGCAATGGAGTAATATGATCAAATATTTTGGTTCTAGTCAAGATTCTAGCAGCTGTGTTTAGTACTAACTGAAGTTCATTTAGTGCTTTATGCAGGTAGCCAGAGAGTAGAGCATTGCAGTAGTCTAATCTAGAAGTATAAAAAGCATGGATGAGCTTTTCTGTATCATCTTTGGACAAAAAAATGTAAGATTTTGTTACAATGTTACAAAGATGGAACAAAGCTGTCCTTGATATATTCTTGATAGGTTTGTCAAAAGACATCAGGGTCCAGAGTAAATCAAATCAAATATATTTATATAGCCCTTCTTACATCAGCTGATGCCACAAAGTGCTGTACAGAAACCCAGCCTAAAACCCCAAACAGCAAGCAATGCAAGTGTAGAAGCACGGTGGCTAGGAAAAACTCCCTAGAAAGGCCAAAACCTAGGAAGAAACCTAGAGAGGAACCAGGCTATGAGGGGTGGCCAGTCCTCTTCTGGCTGTGCCTTGGTCCTTCACAGTTTTATTTGAGACGACTGTACAACCATCAATATTAATTGTCAGATTCAACACCAGATCCCTTTGTTTCTTGGACCCAGAACTAGCATCTCTGTTTTGCCCGAGCTTAAAAGTAGAACATTTGCAGCCATCCACTTCCTTATGTCTGAAACACAGGCTTCCAGGGTATGCAATTTTGGGGTATCAACATGTTTTATCGAAATGTACAGCTGTCTTCCGTGAAAGTTTACATTTTGTTTCCGAATGACATCACCAAGAGTTTGAATATATAGTGAAAACAATAGTGATCCTGAAACGGAACCTTGAGGAACACCAACACTTAGTTGATTTGTCAGAGGACAACCACCCACAGAGATGAACTGATATCTTTCCGACAGGTATGATCTAAAACAGCCAAGAACTTGTCTGTGTAGACCAATTTGGGTTTCCAATCTCTCCATAAGAATGTGGTGATCGATGGTGTCAAAAGCAGCACTAAGGTCTAGGACCACGAGGACAGATGCAGAGCCTTGGTCTGATGCCATTAAAAGGTAATTTACCACCTTCACAAGAGCAGTCTCTGCTATGATGGGGTCTAAAACCAGAATGAAGAGTTTTGTATACATTATTTGTCTTCGGGAAAGCAGTGAGTTGCAACGGCTTTAACAGAAAAAATAGAGGAATGGGAGAATCGATATAAAGTACCAGTAAAAGTTTAACACATCTACTCATTCAAGGGTTATTCTTTGTTTTACTATTTTCTACATTGTAGAATAATAGTAAAGACAACGCAATGAAGTAACACACATCGAATCATGTCGTAACCAAAAACGTGTTAAACAAATCAAAATATATTTTAGATTGTTCAAAGTAGCCACCCTTTGCCTTGATGACAGCTTTGCACACTCTTGGCATTCTCTCATCCAGCTTCACCTGGAATGCTTTTCCAACATTCTTGAAGGAGTTTATCCATATTTTGAGAACTTGTTGGCTGCTTTTCCTTAATTCTGCTATCCAACTCATTCCAAACCATCTCAATTGGGTTGAGTTTGGGGAATTGTGTAGGCCAGGTTATCTGATGCATCACTCTCCTTCTTGGTCAAATTGCCCTTACACAGCCTGGAGGTGTGTTGGGTCATTGTCCTGTTGAAAATCAAATGACAGACCCACTAATCGCAGACCAGATGGGATGGTGTATCGCTGCAGAATGCTGTGCTAGCCATGCTTGTTAAGTGTGCCTTGAATTCAAAATAAATCACATAGTGTCACCAGCAAAGCACCATTACACCACCTCTTCCGTGCTTCACGGTGGGAACCACACATATGGAGATCATCCGTTCACCTACTCTGCGTCTCACAAAGGAACGGTGGTTGGAACCAAAACTCTCAAATTTGGACTCTTCAGTCTGAAGGATAGATTTCCGGTAGTCTAATGTCCATTGCTTGTGTTTCTTGGCCCAAGCAAGTCTCTTCTTATTATTGGTGTCGTTTAGTAGTGGTTTCTCTGCAGCAATTCGACCATGAAGGCCTGATTCACACAGTCTCTTCTGAACAGTTGGTATTGAGATGTGTGTTACTTGAACTCTGAAGCATTTATTTGGGCTGCAATTTCTGAGTCTGTTAACTCTAATGAACTCATCCTCTGCAGCAGAGGTAACTCTGGGTCTTCCTTTCCTGTGGCAGTCCTCATGAGAGCCAGTTTCAGCATAGCGCTTGATGTTTTTTGGTGTCTGACCATGTCTTAAAGTACTCATGGACTGTTGTTTTTTCTTAGCTTCTTTTATCTGTTCTTGCCAAAATGTGGACTTGCTCTTTTACCAAATAGGGCTATCTTCTTTATACTACCCCTACCTTTTCACAACACAACTGATTGGCTCAAACGCATTAAGAAAAATAAATTCCAACATTTGTATTTTAACAAGACACACCTGTTAATTGAAATGCACTCCAGGTGACTTATTCATGAAGCTGGTTGAGAGAATGCCAAGAGTGTGCAAAGCTGTCATCAAGGTAAAAGGTGGCTACTTTGAAGAATTTTAAATCTCAAATATATTTTTGTTTAACACTTTTTGGTTACTACATGATTCCATATGTTATTTCATAGTTTTTATGTCTTCACTATTATTCTACAATGTAGAAAATAGTAAAAATGAGTTGGTGTGTCCAAACTTTTGACTGGTACTGTATGCCAATAGATTTCTGTACATTTTCCTGGTCAAGGTTGGGCTTTTTCAAGAGTGTGGTACATATCCGGTGGATAGAGAGCCATTTATTATGTTCAACATAGGAAGGCCAAACACAGGAAGTAGCTCTTTTCAGTAGTTTAGTTGGAATAGGGTCCAGTATGAAGCTTGAAGGTTTAGAGGCCTATTTCCATTAATGTGTCAAGAGATACAGGATAAAAAATTGGTCCTGGCAGTTCTGTGCAGTCTCAGGACAACTGAGTTTTGGAAAATTTGCAGATTCAAAGAGGAGTCCGTAATTAGCTTTTTATGATCATGATCTTTTCATCAAAGAAGTTCATGAATTCATCACTACTGAAGTGAAAGCCACCCTCTCTTGGAAAGTGCTGCTTTTTTGTTAGATTTGTGACAGTATCAAAAATAAATAAATGTTATTTTGTTCTTATTCTCCTCAATTAGGTTGGAAAAATAGGATGATCGAGCAGCAGTGGGGGCTCTTCGATATTGCACGGTACTGTCTTTCCAAGCTAGTCGGAAGCTTGCTTCAGGGCTCGGGTATTTTCTGTATACCAGTCAGCAAATATCTTGTGACAAATGTTTTTTTGTTTTTAGGGGTACGACTGCATCTAGGGTATGACGCACTGTTAAATTTCGATCCTCAGTTAGGTGGTTAACCAATGTTTGTACTCTTACGTCCTTGAGTAGGTGGAGGGGCATCTAGGAATATTTATGTTGTCCGAGAATTTATAGCACGGCTTTTGATGATCCTTGGATCGGGTCTGAGCAGCTGATTTGTTGCGATTGCAAACGTAATAAGATGGTGGTCCGATTAGTCCAGGATTATGAGGAAAAACATTTAGATCCACAATATTTATCTCATGGGACAAAACTAGATCCAGGGTATGACTGTGGCAATGAGAAGGTCCGGAGACATGTTGGACAAAACCCATGATGTTGGCTCCTAAAGCCTTTTGGAGCAGGTCTGTGGACTTTTCCATGTAAATATTAAAGTCACCAAAAATATGTATATTATCTGCCATGACTACAAGGTCTAATTTAGGAACTCAGTGAGGAATGCTGTATATGGCCCAGGAAACAGTAGCTATAAAAAGTGATTGAGTAGGGTGCATAGATTTCATGACTTGAAGCTCAAAAGACAAACGCAGTCTTTTTTTGTTTTGTAAATTGAAATATGCTGTCGTAAATGTTAGCAACACCTCTGCCTTTGCGGGATGCGCGGGGGATATGGGCACTAGTGTAACCAGGGGCAGAGGCCTCATTTAACACAGTAAATTCATCAGGCTCGAGCCTGTTTCAGTCAGGTCAATCACATTAAGATTATGATCAGTGATTAATTGACTATGACTGCCTTGGAAGTGAGGGATCTAACATTAAGTAGCCCTATTTTGAGATGTGAGATATCACAATCATCTTTCAATAATGACAGGAATGGAGGAAGTCTTCATTCCAGTTAGATTGCTAACGCATACACCGCCATGTTTAGTTTTGCTCAACCTAGATCGAGGCACAGACACGGTCTCAAGGGGATAGCTGAGCTGACTACACTGACTGCTAGTGGCAGACTCCACTAAGCTAGCATGCTGGCTAGCAGGGTGCAGGCCAGGCAGCAGGCCAGCTCATTGTGCCACTAGAGGACTTAGAGTCCTGTCTATGTTGATAGATGACACCCCCAGCTTGGATGGAGTCCATCACTCCTCAGCAGGTCAGGCTTGGTCCTGTTTGTGGGTGAGTCTCAGAAAGAGGGCCAATTATCTACAAATTCTATCTTTTGGGAGGGGCAGAAAACAGTTTTCAACCAGCGATTGAGTTGTGAGACTCTGCTGTAGAGCTCATCACTCCCCCTAACTGGGAGGGGGCCAGAGACAATTACTTGATGCCGACACATCTTTCTAGCTAATTTACACGCTGAAGCTATGTTGCGCTTGGTGACCTGACTGTTTCATCCTAACAATGGTGGTGCTGACATGGATAGCAATATCCCTATACCAGTAGAAGCTGGTGACTTGAACAATTGTGTTTAAAAATCATAAGACTATTTTAACCTAAAGCATTTAATAAAGACATTTATAGTACAATATTATGGGAATGAGAGGGCTACTTACACCGTGTGGGAAAGGGATCACAGCAGTGATTGAATGAGGGTATGAGGCATGAGTTGAGGTGTTCAGATGCTTGACCAGTGCAGGATGGGATTTGACTGGGAAGACAAAAAAACAATAACACAACACACTACACATTTTGACAAAATAGCCAATAATTAGTTAGTCTAAGCAAGGAGTAAAATCATTGATATGTGATTGTGTATGTGATTGACTTTACATACAGGAATGAGATCATTTATAGGGGTACTTACCTATCACTTTTCATTCTTAATCTCTATCCAACAATGTCACCAAGTTCTCAACACATAGAACCCCCATAATGCTCTGTGGCACAATCCCAATACAACTCAATAGTTCATTCTCTAATCCTAATTCTATGATTGGATGGATAGCATGTCAGTTCATACTGCAAAAGCTTTGATTGGTTGGAGGACTTCCTCTGGAAGTGGTCATAATTACCATGTATGTCTATGGAAGGGGGTGAGGCCTACGAGCCTCCTAGGTTTTGTATTGAAGTCAATGTAGCCAGAGGAGGATGGAAGCTAGCCGTCCTCCGGCTGCACCATGGTGCTACCTCAGACAGTGCTGTTGAAGTTACTGTAGACCTTCATTGCAAAAAACGTGTTATTTAACCAATTATTTGGTGACATGAATATATTTAATATAGTTTTATCTAATAATAATAACTTTTAATGTTTCACCTTTTTTATTAAATTTCACTGATGGTGGTCCTGCCCTATACTCTACGCTCTACAGTTTTAGCCTTGCCCAGTACCCTCTTCAGATTAGCCTTTATGTCGGTAGCCCTGCCCACTGCTAAACAGTGTATGATCGCTGGATGATTCTTTTTAAGTCGAATGTTGGGGGTAATGTAGTCGCCAATGGCTCAGACCCCGTAACAGGTGGAGAGACCTGAGAAGGCTCGGCCTCTGACTCTGACTCTGACTCGTTGCTTAATGGGGAGAAACAGTTGAACGTTTCTTTCAGTTGAATGAGCGACACAGGTTGAGTGTGCCAACAGAATTTCTTTCCAGAAGCCTCGAGAGAATTGTCCTGCTGCAAGGACTGTGTGGGGGGGATTTATACTACTATCTGTACTTACTGGTGGCGCAGACACTGTTTCATCCCTTCCTACATTTAAATTGCCCTTGCCTAACGATTGCATCTGAAGTTGGGCTTGTAACACGGCTATCCTCACAATAAGGAGAAAGTTGTCTTGTATATTAAGAGTACAGCGACTGCAATTAGAAGGCATAGTGTTAATGTTACTACTTAGCTTTTTCAGCTGGTGGAGGTCCTGTAGAACCATGTCCAGATAAAGCGTCCGGGGTGAAAAAGTTGAATGAAAAAAGTTGAGTGAGGAAGAAACATAGACATTGGTAAATGTGTTAAATGCTGATTTTGATTAACTGTTAATAAATGTAAAAACAGGTAGCCAAGTAGCAACAGACAGCACAGCAACACGGAGACAAGTTCAGAAGTAACACTTGCAATTCCTCCAATCAGGAGTGAGAGAGAATCATGTGTGGGACGTCATAGGCTCCATGACCCCTTAGAAATGAGATCTGGTTGACATTGCACCCAAGCATGCCATCCATTACAAGTGTCTGAAAGCTATAACTTTTTTGTGCATCGAATCCTTTCTGCTTATGTAAAGAAACAAAATACAGGAGCCTTAGTTGGGTGCTTAAAGTTTAGCAATATTTTTGAAGGTGCTCTTTGTAGGGGTTCATGCACTGACTAAACATTCCTTAATGGATAATGCATGGCATATCTTTGGAGAATTCTATGGAAACATAAATGGCACTGACTCATACCACCTCAATTCCCCTCTTTCCTTCTAGGTCAAAGACACAGGGGTCAAAGGTCAGTACTCCCAGCTGACCCAGGAGGAGCTGATCTCCCTGGTGGTGATGCAGCAGGACCAGCTCTCCAAGAGGGACAACAAGATCAAGGAGCTGGAGCAGTACATTGACAACCTGCTGGTGCGCATCATTGAGGAGCAACCCAGTATCCTGATGTCCATGAACTCACTCAAATGAGACGTCTAGAAATATATATTTCTCCGTCCTGTTCCTAATCATTCAGAGCAAGGCTTCCTAGATGTTTATCTCCCTCAATGCCTATGTGTTAGGCTGTTTGAAGAATTCCTGCTTGCCTCCCAAAGAACGTTTCATTCACCGATGTATAACATACCAAGCACTGGCTTTGTCTATTCCTACTGAACAGATGCACTTTTGATTGTTCATTAACATTTTGAATGTTGTCTAGGGTGCAAGCCTCTATGGTGTGTGTATTAAGACCGTATAAGAACATGAACCAAATCCACACAGGCCTGTTGGGAGGTTCTGTACATTTTTGGCAGTTGATTTGTCTTTCTAATAACGTTTTGATGTGCTTGTAAGGAGGAGTGTGATATGAAGGCAACAACACTGAAGAAGGAATTGAATAGTAAAAAATGAATAAAAAAAGAAAGCAACAGAACAGTGACACATTGAGTTTGTATATTCCGTAACACTATGCAGACAGACAGGTATAATAGGGGTCATACCGGTACATGCTTATGACAAGTATTATCATTAATTACAATCCCATTATAATGAGCTATATCTGTCGGTAAAGGGTTACTTCGTATTATTGGTTGTCTGTGAACTAACAAAAATTATGTGGATATTATTCCCTGTTACTGAATAACTTATACGTGTTGTACATATTGAGATGTCATTTTCTTATATTAACTTTATGTTAAAGCACTTTGAAGAATAAATAATAGAAAAAATTGTAGTCTAAAGAAACATGGATTAATAATTAAACCAATTTAGACTACCGATAAACCAATTTAGACTACAGACAAACCAGGTTTAGACGATCACTATGCCTTTGGATGAATGCACTCTCAATTCATTGCAATCACCCTGACAGGTGTAACTCCACAAGCAAATTGCATGGGTGTAACATATGGACATTTTCTAAAGGGGCATTTCCTTGTGAAGAAAGCTATTGTTATTATAGGTAGATAGCAAGATGTCTGCCTTTGGTCATAGGAAGGATTACTGTATAGTTGGGTGAAAGTCAGTGTCTTCTGTCAACTTATTGCCTATAATTTTTTACAATTATGAAATAAATACTTATTTTCTATCATAACATTTATTTAGCCTCTGGTTGGAGTAGACCCACACCTCTCTCTCTCTTTGACTATTACTTCATGAAGCACTTTAAATCACGTTTTCACTGTTCACACTGAATATAGCAGCTATATTATGCTGTTCCAATGGGAATGTTGCAGTTGCTTTCAAAAGGAGAACTAAGGTAAGGGTGGTAGTGTGCAACTCTCGATCGAGTTTTGGATTATGAGATGGAGTTACTTTGGAATGCCGCAAGCAAAGTCTGAAGAAGAGGAATACTGGGACGGGCACAGAAAAGTGGATTTCTGAGGAGGAATGGAGAAGGAAGAAGAGGTCAAAGAGAATGAGGAAAGCCGAGGTTGGATTTGAATTTGAGGAAGATGGAGATGGGGTGTCAAAGAAGACTGGTGTCAAGTGCAAACAAAGTGAGCCGTGCACCAAACCGAATTCTGGAGGTGAAATGGAAGTGAATGAGGGCGAGTTCTGGAGGTGAAATGGAAGTGAATGAGGGCGAGTTAAGTGAGGTGGAAGTTGTGGCGAAGAGCTCGGAACCTGAGCTTGGCATCAATGGACATAAAGAAGAAACTGTTCTAGTATGAGAGATTTTTGGAGAAAGTAGATCCTTGCCTTTTGGGGCATACATGTGTGGTTTCAGGGTGGGTGGGAAAGGAGTTGGGTGCAGTTGAATCAGTAACTTGTAGTGAACTTGGGTGTTTCTTCTGCCAGAGGGAGTGGGTGCTCCATATCACTCAACTTGGGTCAGCTTGCTAGTCAGAGTAGTGCAGAAGGTGTTGTATGCTGAGGCAGTGAAATAAGTAGAGGAGGATGGGTCAAGGGTGAGGGATATGGAGAGGATCCCTGTGAGTTGTAGATCTGTGCCAGCACAGAGGGATAGGCCAACGAGTGATATATGCTTCTGTAAGGTTGGCTTCTTAGCGTTCATAGCAATGGTTATTAACTGTAACGTAAACAACAGAAAATATATGTTGTGGTGGCAGATGCAGAGAAGAATTTGGGTATATGAGATTTGACTTCAGAAAAGTTACAGGGTGTTATGAGTGGCGGTGTCTCGTCCTCTCAGGTCATTGGAAAGCTGCAGGAGCAGAAAGGGTCAAGGTAGTGGAATGGGATAGTGGATTGTGTAGGGTTTAGTTGGAAGGGGATTTTATTATTATACATGATAAAATATATGTATTATTATTTTTTGTTTATGAAAAAGTTGTATAGGTGTAGGGATAGTTGGTGGTGCAATTTGTTGCTTTCCCCGCCTTCCTTTTTATTTTTGTATCACAACATATATCGTACTTGACCACACACTACCGCACAGTAGGTGGCGGCATGCACAAAATAAATGTGTGAATGCCATGATACCAAAGAAGAAGAAGAATTCAAAACTTTCATTCGTCGTTCACAGCACATGAATAATAACTGTAAGTGTTGGCTGGCTCATAATCAGATGTTTTGCTAATTAACATAGCTAGCTACATTTAGCCTGCTATCTATTTAAAGTTAAGATAGCTGCTATCTGTCAGAAGTGGTTTTTGTATTAAAAACTAAAAACAATGTTTTAAGTGAGAATAGGCATCGGTCTGAAGCTGAAAATACATGAGCGCCACAGTGGCTATTTCACCGATGCTCTACCAAGGTTTTCCAGCACACAGCTTTGACCTACTACAGTAGCTATGTGTAGCCAGGTTGCTTAGGATTCAAATTATCTCAAACAGCCTAATTCATACTCTTAGAGGAGGTGCTGCCAAAATAATGTGATTTGTACCACATGCAAGCTAAAGTATTGGATTCCTTACACACCACAGTAAGATATTATCCCATTATGCTAACTTTTCATGCTTTTATTGTTAAATGAAAGCAAACTCTAGTAGTGGTTTCTTTTCAGCAATTCGACCATGGAGGCCTGATTCACGCAGTCTCCTCTGAACAGTCCGCCACCGACAGAGATGGCCGCCTCGCTTCGCGTTCCTAGGAAACTATGCAGTATTTAGTTTTTTTACATGTTATTTCTTACATTGGTACCCCAGGTAATCTTAGGTTTTATTACATACAGTCGGGAGGAACTACTGGATATAAGAGCAACGTCAACTCACCATCATTACGATCAGGAATACGACTTTCCCGAAGCGGATCCTCTGTTTTTCCCACCACCCAAGACAATGGATCGGATCCCAGCCGGCGAACAAAAACAACGATGCCGTTAAAGGGCGAAGCGGTCTTCTGTTCAGCCTCTGGAGACAGGCACAACGCGCACCGCTCCCAAGCATACTACTCGCCAATGTCCAGTCTCTTGACAACAAGGTTGATGAAATCCGAGCAAGGCTTGCATTCCAGAGAGACATAAGAGACTGTAACGTTCTTTGCTTCACGGAAACATGGCTCACTCGAGACATGCTATGGGAGTCGGTACAGCCACCTGGTTTCTTCACGCATCACGCCGACAGAAACAAGCATCTTTCTGGTAAGAAGAGCGGCGGGGGAGGGGGGGGGTATGCCTTATGATTAACGAGATGTGGTGTGATCATAACATAATACAGGAACTCAAGTCCGCCTGTTCACCTGACTTAGAATTCCTCACAATCAAATGTCGACCGCATTATCTACCAAGAGAATTCTCTTTGATTATAATCACAGCCGCATATATTCCCCCCCAAGCAGACACATCGATGGCAGCCATATGGAATCCATATATCCTGAGGCTGCATTCATTGTAGCTGGGGATTTTAACAAGGCTAATCTGAAAACAAGACTCCCTAAATTCTATCAGCGTATTGATTGTGCTACCAGGGCTGGTAAAACCCTAGATCATTGTTACTCTAACTTCCGCGACACATATAAATCAAATCAAATCAAATGTTATTTGTCACATACACATGGTTAGCAGATGTTAATGCGAGTGTAGCAAAATGCTTGTGCTTCTAGTTCCGACAATGCAGTAATAACGAACAAGTAATCTAACTAACAATTCCAAAAAAAAAACTACTGTCTTATACACAGTGTAAGGGGATAAGGAATATGTACATAAGGATATGTGAATGAGTGATGGTACAGAGCAGCATAGGCAAGATACAGTAGATGATATCGAGTACAGTATAACATATGAGATGAGTATGTAAACAAAGTGGCATAGTTAAAGTGGCTAGTGATACATGTATTACATAAGGATGCAGTCGATGATATAGAGTCCAGTATATACGTATGCATATGAGATGAATAATGTAGGGTAAGTAACATTATATAAGGTAGCATTGTTTAAAGTGGCTAGTGATATATTTACATCATTTCCCATCAATTCCCATTATTAAAGTGGCTGGAGTTGAGTCAGTGTCATTGACAGTGTGTTGGCAGCAGCCACTCAATGTTAGTGGTGGCTGTTTAACAGTCTGATGGCCTTGAGATAGAAGCTGTTTTTCAGTCTCTCGGTCCCAGCTTTGATGCACCTGTACTGACCTCGCCTTCTGGATGACAGCGTGGTGAACAGGCAGTGGCTCGGGTGGTTGATGTCCTTGATGATCTTTATGGCCTTCCTGTAGCATCGGGTGGTGTAGGTGTCCTGGAGGGCAGGTAGTTTGCCCCCGGTGATGCGTTGTGCAGACCTCACTACCCTCTGGAGAGCCTTACGATTGAGGGCGGTGCAGTTGCCATACCAGGCGGTGATACAGCCCACCAGGATGCTCTCGATTGTGCATCTGTAGAAGTTTGTGAGTGCTTTTGGTGACAAGCCGAATTTCTTCAGCCTCCTGAGGTTGAAGAGGCGCTGCTGCGCCTTCTTCACGATGCTGTCTGTGTGAGTGGACCAATTCAGTTTGTCTGTGATGTGTATGCCAAGGAACTTAAAACTTGCTACCCTCTCCACTACTGTTCCATCGATGTGGATAGGGGGGTGTTCCCTCTGCTGTTTCCTGAAGTCCACAATCATCTCCTTAGTTTTGTTGACGTTGAGTGTGAGGTTATTTTCCTGACACCACACTCCGAGGGCCCTCACCTCCTCCCTGTAGGCCGTCTCGTCGTTGTTGGTAATCAAGCCTACCACTGTTGTGTCGTCCGCAAACTTGATGATTGAGTTGGAGGCGTGCGTGGCCACGCAGTCGTGGGTAAACAGGGAGTACAGGAGAGGGCTCAGAACGCACCCTTGTGGGGCCCCAGTGTTGAGGATCAGCGGGGAGGAGATGTTGTTGCCTACCCTCACCACCTGGGGGCGGCCCGTCAGGACGTCCAGTACCCAGTTGCACAGGGCGGGGTCGAGACCCAGAGTCTCGAGCTTGATGACGAGCTTGGAGGGTACTATGGTGTTGAATGCCGAGCTGTAGTTGATGAACAGCATTCTCACATAGGTTTTCCTCTTGTCCAGATGGGTTAGGGCAGTGTGCAGTGTGGTTGAGATTGCATCGTCTGTGGACCTATTTGGGCGGTAAGCAAATTGGAGTGGGTCTAGGGTGTCAGGTAGGGTGGAGGTGATATGGTCCTTGACTAGTCTCTCAAAGCACTTCATGATGACGGATGTGAGTGCTACGGGGCGGTAGTCGTTTAGCTCAGTTACCTTAGCTTTCTTGGGAACAGGAACAATGGTGGCCCTCTTAAAGCATGTGGGAACAGCAGACTGGTATAGGGATTGATTGAATATGTCCGTAAACACACCGGCCAGCTGGTCTGCGCATGCTCTGAGGGCGCGGCTGGGGATGCCGTCTGGGCCTGCAGCCTTGCGAGGGTTAACACGTTTAAATGTCTTACTCACCTCGGCTGCAGTGAAGGAGAGACCGCATGTTTTCGTTGCAGGCCGTGTCAGTGGCACAGTATTGTCCTCAAAGCGGGCAAAAAAGTTATTTAGTCTGCCCGGGAGCAAGACATCCTGGTCCGTGACTGGGCTGGATTTCTTCCTGTAGTCCGTGATTGACTGTAGACCCTGCCACATGCCTCTTGTGTCTGAGCCGTTGAATTGAGATTCTACTTTGTCTCTGCACTGGCGCTTAGCTTGTTTGATAGCCTTGCGGAGGGAATAGCTGCACTGTTTGTATTCGGTCATGTTACCAGACACCTTGCCCTGATTAAAAGCAGTGGTTCGCGCTTTCAGTTTCACACGAATGCTGCCATCAATCCACGGTTTCTGGTTAGGGAATGTTTTAATCGTTGCTATGGGAACGACATCTTCAACGCATGTTCTAATGAACTCGCACACCGAATCAGCGTATTCGTCAATGTTGTTATCTGACGCAATACGAAACATCTCCCAGTCCACGTGATGGAAGCAGTCTTGGAGTGTGGAGTCAGCTTGGTCGGACCAGCGTTGGACAGACCTCAGCGTGGGAGCTTCTTGTTTTAGTTTCTGTCTGTAGGCAGGGATCAACAAAATGGAGTCGTGGTCAGCTTTTCCGAAAGGGGGGCGGGGCAGGGCCTTATATGCGTCGCGGAAGTTAGAGTAACAATGATCCAAGGTCTTTCCACCCCTGGTTGTGCAATCGATATGCTGATAAAATTTAGGGAGTCTTGTTTTCAGATTAGCCTTGTTAAAATCCCCAGCTACAATGAATGCAGCCTCCGGATAAATTGTTTCCAGTTTGCAGAGAGTTAAATAAAGTTCGTTCAGAGCCATCGATGTGTCTGCTTGGGGGGGGATATATACGGCTGTGATTATAATCGAAGAGAATTCTCTTGGCAGATAATGCGGTCTACATTTGATTGTGAGGAATTCTAAATCAGGTGAACAGAAGGATTTGAGTTCCTGTATGTTTCTTTCATCACACCATGTCACGTTGGCCATAAGGCATACACCCCCACCCCTCTTCTTACCAGAAAGATGTTTGTTTCTGTCGGCGCGATGCGTGGAGAAACCCGTTGGCTGCACCACTTCGGATAGCGTCTCTCCGGTGAGCCATGTTTCCGTGAAGCAGAGAACGTTACAGTCTCTGATGTCCCTCTGGAATGCTACCCTTGCTCGGATTTCATCAACCTTGTTGTCAAGAGACTGGACATTGGCAAGAAGAATGCTAGGGAGTGGTGCACGGTGTGCCCGTCTCCGGAGTCTGACCAGAAGACCGCCTCGTTTCCCTCTCTTTCGGAGTCGTTTTTTTGGGTCGCTGCATAGGATCTGCTCCGTTGTACTGTTTGTAAGGCAGAACACAGGATCCGCGTCGCGAAAAACATATTCTTGGTCGTACTGATGGTGAGTTGACGCTGATCTTATATTCAGTAGTTCTTCTCGACTGTATGTAATGAAACCTAAGATGACCTGGGGTACTAATGTAAGAAATAACACGTAAAAAAACAAAAAACTGCATGGTTTCCTAGGAACGCGAAGCGAGGCGGCCATCTCTGTCGGCGCCGGAAGTCCTCCCCCACCCTCCTCTCGGAAAAGCTGACCACGACTCCATTTTGTCTTCATCACGGATTACAAAAAGAAAACCAGCCCCGTCGCAGACCAGGATGTCTTGCTCCCAGACAGACTAAACCATTTCTTTACTCGCTTTGAGGACAATACAGTGCCACTGACATGGCCCGCTACCAAAACCTGCGGACTCTCCTTCATTGCAGCCGACGTGAGTAAAACATTTAAACAGTGTTAACCCTCGCAAGGCTTCAGGCCCAGACGGCATCCACAGCATGCACAGACCAGCTGGCTGGTGTGTTTACGGACATATTCAATCAATCCTTATCCCAGTCTGCTGTTCCCAAGGAAGCTAAGGTAACTGAGCTAAACGACTACACTCACTTCAATAGCACTCACTTCAATCATCATGAAGTGCTTTGATAGACTAGTCAAGGACCATATCACCTCCACCCTACCTGACACCCTAGACCCACTCCAATTTTCTTACCGCCCCAATAGGTCCACAGACGACACAATCCCAACCCCACTGCACACTGCCCTAACCCATTTGGACAAGAGGAATACCTATGTGAGAATGCTGTTCATTGACTACAGGTCAGCATTTAAAGCCATAGTTCCCTCCAAACTCGTCATCAAGCACGAGACCCTGGGTCTCGAACCCGCCCTGTGCAACTGGGTCCTGGACTTCCTGATGGGCCGCCCCCAGGTGGTGGGGGTAGGTAACAACATCTCCACCTCGCTGATCCTCAACACTGGGGCCCCACAAGGGTGCGTTCTGAGCGCTCTTCTGTACTCCCTGTTCACCCATGACTCCGTGGCCATGCACGCTCCAACTCAATCATCAAGTCTACAAACGACACTACAGTGGTAGGCTTGATTACCAACAACGACGAGACGGCCTACAGTGAGGAGGTGAGGGCCCTCGGAGGATTGTGTCAGGAAAATAACCTCACACTCAACGTCAACAAAACAAAGGAGATGATCGTAGACTTCAGGAAACAGCAGAGGGAGCACCCCCTATCCACATCGACAGGACAGTAGTGGAGAGGGTAGTAAGTTTTAAGTTCCCCGGCGTACCCATCACGGACAAACTGAATTGGTCCACTCACACAGACAGTGTGGTGAAGAAGGAGCAGCAGCGCCTCTTGAACTTCAGGAGACTGAAACTTTTACAGATGCACAATCGAGAGCATCCTGTTGGGCTGTATCACCGCCGGTAACTCTGATTAATTAATTCTCTGCAGCTGAGGTAACTCTGGGTGTTCCTTTCCTGTGGTGGTCCTCATGTGAGCCAATTTCATCATAGCGCTTGATGGTTTTTGTGCTGAGCTGATCTCTCCTGCGTTCTAGTAAGACGCAAGCAGCAGTAGCTAAAAAGTAGTAAGTAGTTGAAAAATGGCTAATTAGCTAAGTTGTCTGTGATGAAATTCAAACTAGCAACCTTTGCGTTGCCTTAAGTAACCATGTCTTTTGTAACCATACCAAAGTTAACATATCATACTAAATGGAGCATCACAGATTTACATACAGAATAATACAGAATGCTTCGAGACCAGGTTGCACCTACACACTTAGTCAATCCGCATTTTTTTAAATCCAATGGTCATTTTATGGGCGCTATAGTCTTGTTTTAATATGACATCTAGAATTTGAGCTAGGTAGGAGAAAGAAATCCTCTTAAAACTCAATTGCTAAAGACCCTGTTAAAAATTCTGGTATGTGCATCTTGGTAAAGGTAGGATGACGAGAGGTAGGATTGTGTTGTGTACCTCTAATCAAGTTGATTTGTGAATTTTCATCGAGATTGGTGTCATATTGATATGATGATCGGGAGATTTGAATTTAACACTAAGCTTCAACCAATGCCTATAATAGACGTGACTATTGTCGGGTCTATAATGTGTAGATTGTGGCACTGTGGTATCTGAAGTTCTATTCACCACATGATGTTGGTGGCACCTTAATTTGGGAGGACGGGCTCATGGTGATGACTGGAGCAGAATGGGAGGAATGGTATCAAAAACATTTATTCCGTTTCAGCTATTAATATGAGCCGCCCACCCCTCAGCAGTCTCCACTGCTACTCACCACCACCTGAAGTGAAGACACAGGGCACAGGTAGCTAGTTAACTAACTATGGTTTATCTGTCATCTTCTTAGCTAAACGATGTATGCAGCTGCCTATAAGAATGTGCTTTTCTTCTGAATGTTAGTCAGTAAGGCTTGAGTCTTGGTCTCTAGGGCAATTCAACATCTTTGTCAAACATCATTGTTTGTGACTGTGATTTAGCTAACTGAATACTTTGTGTTTCCTTGTCTGCTTGTTTTGCTCCTGTAGATGTCAGATACAGGAATTGCACAGAAGAGGACAAGACGCTATGCCGGGATCAAATAAAAGGTAGGAACGGCAGTTTCCCTGTAGAGAACTACTACTACTGTTTCCTTCAACTTGCTGTTGAGCAACTGACACAATGTGAGGGTTGGATATGACAAAATACTGTGTCTTTTAATCATGTTTGGCTGACAATACTGTATCACTTCTTTAAAACAGGCATACACCTGGTGCGTGCTCTCTGTTGCATTCTTAGACTTACCTTTCTCATGGAAGAGACTGCAGAGACCTATTTGAAGCAGTCCAATGAGCACCTTAACTTAATCCTGGTCAGCCTGCAGAAGAAAGAGGCTCTGGTGGGATTCTGCGTGCTGGCCCATCACAATGGGTACCATGAGTTGTCTCATCGCAATGGGCACCATGAGTTGTCTCATCGCAAAGGGATCCATGAGTTGTCTCATCGCAATGGGCACCATGAGTTGTCTCCTGGAGACAAACCCCAGGCTGATAGCCTCCAGACCCCTCCTGTCTCAGCCTCCAGTATTTATGCTGCAGTAGTTTATGTGTCGGGGGGCTGGGGTCAGTTTGTTATATCTGGAGTACTTCTCCTGTCCTATTCGGTGTCCTGTGTGAATCTAAGTGTGCGTTCTCTAATTCTCTCCTTCTCTCTTTCTTTCTCTCTCTTGGAGGACCTGAGCCCTAGGACCATGCCCCAGGACTACCTGACATGATGACTCCTTGCTGTCCCCAGTCTACCTGGCCATGCTGCTGCTCCAGTTTCAACTTCCACCTGACTGTGCTGCTGCTCTAGTTTCAACTGTTCTGCCTTATTATTATTCGACCATGCTGGTCATTTATGAACATTGAACATCTTGACCATGTTCTGTTATAATCTCCACCCGGCACAGCCAGAAGAGGACTGGCCACCCCACATAGCCTGGTTCCTCTCTAGGTTTCTTCCTAGGTATTGGCCTTTCTAGGGAGTTTTTCCTAGCCACCGTGCTTCTACACCTGCATTGCTTGCTGTTTGGGGTTTTAGGCTGGGTTTCTGTACAGCACTTTGAGATATCAGCTGATGTACGAAGGGCTATATAAATAAATTTGATTTGATTTGATTTGATAGGCGTGGTCTACCAGGAGATGGGGAAGATAATGGCTCCCCCACCACTATCACTGAACAACTGGAGACACACTGTCCGGCGTAAGTGTGTAATCATTCACCTCAACTGTAAGCATTAGCCTTGATTGCCTGATAAATACATTTTCTGACTAAGTACATGTTGTTGTTATTAGGCAGACATTTGATGCTTATTGGGCAATTCCATGGTAACGGAATTACACTTTGACCCCAGATGACGGCTGATTTTTTATGGAATATCTACTTAGGCATACAGAGGCCCATTACTCCTCATCAGCAACCATCACACCTGTGTTCCAGTAGCACGTTGTGTTAGCTAATCCAAGTTTATAATTTTAAAAGGCTAATTGATCATTAGAAAACCATTTTGCAGTTATGTTAGCACAGCTGAAAACTGTTGGGCTGATTAAAGAAGCAATAAAACTGGCCTTCTTTAGACTAGTTTAGGATCTGGAGCATCAGCATTTGGGGGTTCGATAACAGGCGGCTCAAAATGGCCAGAAACAAAGACCTTTCTTCTGAAACTCGTCAGTCTATTCTTATTCTGAGAAATTAAGGCTATTCCATGTGAGAAATTGCCAAGAAACTGAAGTTCTAGTACAATACTGTGTACTACTCCCTTTACAGAACAGCGCAAACTGGCCCTAACCAGAATAGAAAGAGGAGTGGGAGGCCTCGGTACACAACTGAGCAAGAGGACAAGTACATTAGAGTGTGTAGTCCTCAACTGGCAAAAACTGGCAGCTAAATATTGCCTCACAAGTCATCAACTGGTACCTTCATTACATAGTACACGCAAAACACCAGTCTCAAAGTCAACAGTGAAGAAGCGACTCCGGGATGCTGGCCGTCTAGGCAGAGTTCCTCTGTCCAGTGTCAGTGTTATTTTGCCCATCTTAATCTTTTATTTTTATTGGTGAGTCTGAGATATGGATTTTTCTTTGCAACTCTGCCTAGAAGGCCAGCATCCTGGAGTCGCTCATAAAAATCCCCAGTTTAAAAATACAGAAATCACCCCCGTATGATGTATTTTGCAGCATATGATACAATGTGCAGCATCATGTGAAGCAAAATGCATCATACGGTGAACATGTATATATTTTGAAAGTTACATATCTTGAAAACTTGATTACTGACAAGTGAAACATTTTGGGACTACGTCAACAATGGACTAATTAATTAAATACCTAAATATAGTTTTTGGGTGGAGTTTTCCTTTAAGATATATATTTTTTTGCATTGGATCCACTGCATCCGCCAATGTCACACTTCCACATCTGCGGTGAAATGTGACAGAGCAAGAACAGAGTTTGTCAGACCATGAGACATCCTGAAAATCGGTCTGAAGCGTCCGAACGGTTGAGACTCCCATGAATATGATGGTGTTCTCCATTTTGCTCTATGATCCCCACATTTGTCTTGGGACTCTGTCAACTTCTGTCCGAACAGTCCGAACAGTTTGGCTATACACTAATATGACCCCTCTTTGGAAAGGCCCACAGGCCTCACAAGACTCTGAAGGTCCCCTGGTACCAGTTAAAAAAATGATTAGAAGTACATATGTAGACCGTTAAGTGGTTAAATACATGTAAAACAAAATAACATGTGTTTCCTGATCTTTCTTATATCTCTCAGATATAGGACAGACACTTCAGAACAAACTTCATTTTGATAATATTTTTGCCACTAACGTTGTTCCATGTACTGAATTTGTTATTTAATGCATTTGTATGGGCTAATAGGAGTAAGGCATACAATTATTTTTTATTCATAATTTGTATTTATTTATTTTACACTTCAAGGTGTCTTAAAGTTCAAATTCAAATAGCTAAATGATCCCTGGTATGACTTTATTAAAACAATTCCATATAGCTTAGTAGAACCCTCTCCCCCAGCTTAGAAAGGTTGCAGATTTATTTTACCTTTATTTAACTAGGCAAGTCAGTTAAGAATAAATTATTATTTTCAATGACGGCCTAGGAACAGTGGGTTGCCTGTTCAGGGGCAGAACAACAGATTTGTACCTTGTCAGCTTGGGGATTTGAACTGCCAACCTTTGGGTTACTAAATACTTATTTTCCACCATAATTTGCAAATAAATTCATAAAAAATCCTACAATGTGATTTTCTGGATTTTGTTTTCTAATTTTGTCTGTCATAGTTGAAGTGTACCTATGATGAAAATTACAGGCCTCTCTCATCTTTTTAAGTGGGAGAACTTGCACATTTGGTGGCTGACTAAATATCTTTATGCCCCACTGTATGTATATATATATATATATATATTTTTTTTTGGGGGGGGGGGGGGGGGTTTAGTTTGTACAGAAGTTGTGTGTTGGTCATCTAGATTTCAGCTCTCTATAGGCTGCTCACTACAGACAGACCAATTCTGATATTTTTCCCACTATTTGGTCTTTTGACCAATCACATCAGAACTTTTTCATAGCTGATCTGATTGATTAAAAGACCAATGAGTTTAAAAGACCAATGAGTGAAAAATTATCAGAATTGGATTTCCTGTGTAAACGCAGCCTCAAAGTCATTGTTGCTGAATCCACATTGTTCTCAAGTGTGTTTGTTGCTCTCTATGGATTTATTTGGATGCTATTGGGTGGTGTGAGGATTGTTACTGCATAGGCCTAACACATTCACAGAATATAAAATCCCTAATATGTGACCATGGCAACCATACGTGACCACAGCAACCTCAGATGGAATTTGTGGACAGTCATACAGATCACTGTTTACTTGTTGAAATAAAATATTCGTTTTTTGTTTACTTGTTCTTGGATTAGTGCATTTTAGTTGTTCTCTAGTTAACTGCAGTCTTGCCTCTAAATATTCCATTTACTCCTTCTCAGTCTATTCATTATGGTATTTACGTCTACAAACTATGCCTAAAAACTAACATTGCATTTAAGTGATATAGCCTAATAAGTGTATATGAATCAGTCCTGTGTAAATATTGTTCTGTGCTATAATTTGATTTAATTAAGTTTTTAATGATTTAAGACATTTGCCATCTGTAATACATTAAGCTTATTAGCTTTTTTTTCAATCAGCAATTGGCCAATTCTCAGTGTTTGTTTATTCAGAATTTTACACATAATTGCATGCAATCACTTAAGGACAGACATTTTATATGGCATGACACAAACCACAGAAGGCCATTTATTAGGCACCATGACATTTCACTAAATGTATTGAAAGTGGGGAAGGTTTTTTGTGGTTGATCTAAAAACCAATAAGAATCAACACCTCAGTTAAACTATAATGCAGTCATTAATGCAAGCATGAAGTGGGAAGCATGACCTCAGCAAATGCCTAACAAACACCTAATTACATTAGAGTTTTTTCTAATTTCATACCCTTTTTCTCCCTAATTTCGTGATATGCAACTCCACAACGGGCTAGGGGGAGGCAAAGGTCGAGTCATACGTGTCCCGTCCCCCCCCGTCCGTCCGTCCGTCCATCCAAAACCTCCCCTAACCCAGACAACGCTTGGCTAATTGTACGCAGTCCTATGGGACTCTCGGTCCCGACCGATTGTGACACAGCCTGGGATATAACCCTGGCAGTAGTGATGCCGCAATACCGCGATGCAGTGCCTTAGACCGCTGCGCCACTCGGGTAGCAAACAATTCTAAATGACTATTTTCAGAATCGGTGTACATTCCCCAGAGACAAAGATGGGTAATAGACTGATAAGACTGCAATAAAAATAGGGATGTAACCATGGGGGAACAAACACCACCTACTGTTTTATTAAGCATGTTTATTCACAGAGTGGAGACCGAGATTATATCTGTATTCATGTCATTAAACATGTCATCCACTGCCAAACACCAATCTGGGGACCAAACCTGCATTGACTATTTACATTGACATTTTAGTCATTTCGCAGACGCTCTCATCCAGAGCGACCTACAGTTAGTGCATTAATCTTAAGATAGCTAGGTGGGACAACTACTACCCTCTAACCTCAGCAGACAACTGTCCACCTGGAGTTATGGGGGATATCGCGTATGTAGAAGCAACTATTGTGTGAACAGTGCTTAGCTGCCTTGAAATTATCCACCAAACCTCTAATTTTTGGCAGATGAATCTCCTGCTTGCTGATGTTTCCTGGTGTTAAACATTGACTGTGGCTGTGCATAATGGCCTTCAAAATAACATTTGTTTGGTGGTCCTGTCACCTCGCCTACTCTTTCTCCCTCTCCTTCCCTCTCCCTTTATTCTTTCTCTTGCTTTTTTCTCTCTTGTGTTAGCTTCATATTATTGACATTCAATCAGTACATTCATTCTTTCCAGGCAATCACTTCATGCATGTTCAATTGATTTGTTCATCGAAAATGACTAGGGAACCACCTAATATCTCTGTTATCAGCTGTAATTCACAATTAACTCTTGTCATATCCACATTAGGTCAATAGCAAATAATCAGAAAATTTGACCTAAAACATGTTTACACTGGTATCAGAGATCTTCTGTCTCTTCTCTCTCCTTGTCCCTGCACAGTCACAGGGCCACGCTGGCTGTCGCACAGTGGTTGGCAGGGATGCCGATGCGGCGGTGGCAGGTGAACATCTTCCTCAGTTCGGCGCGGAAACGGTCGTGCAGCCAGGCGTACAGGAAGGGGTTACAACAGGATGAGCTCATGGCACACAGATGGCACATTAGTTGGATGAGCAGGAAGTGGCGCTTGTTGATGAGGCGGATGTCAATGTCACGCAGTACGTTGAACACGTGAATGGGCAGCCAGCACACCCCAAAGGCCGCCACAACCAGCGCAACCAGACGGAAGATCTTCCGCTTCCGGGCTCGCTGTGCCTCTGCCTGGTCCCGGGTCCGATGTCCCGGTGCCACACAGTTCCTCAGCTTGACAGAGATGCAGAGGTAGGAGACACAGACGGCAGAGAGTGGCAGGACGTAGGTAACCAGCAAGGTGCTGTAGGCGTAGGCTAGCCTCTCCTTCTCCTGCCCCAGCCAGAACTCCTCACAGATGGTGAGGCCCTCCTCTCTGAATTCCACGTGGTAGGTGTGGGCCACAGCTGGAGCCACCAAACCACAGGACAGCAGCCAGATCCCTGACAGCACATAGGCACAGGTGGCCACCGAGGTGCGCTTCTTCAGAGGATGCACAGTGGCATAGTACCTGGCAGGGACACAGAGGGACAGTAATATTGATTTATTCAGTGCTTTGAAAAACATTTTCATAAAGATCAATAATTACAATTCTATTATTTTACATACTTTTTGGTATTTCAGTTCATTTGAAACTATCCAGTCAAAACCGATGGGCTTTTTGTTATCTCAAGACAGAGGGACCCACCCACCTGTCGACAGCAATGGCGGTGAGGGTGAAGACAGACACGTAAACTGTGACTGGCTGGATCAGGAACACCAGGTAGCACATAAACCTTCCAAACACCCAGCCACGGGGGTTGAAGGCATAGGCCAGGGTGAATGGTACACAGGTCACACACATCAGCATGTCTGAGAAGGCCAGATTCCCGATGAAGAAGTTGGAGACATTGTGCATCTTGCGGGTGCGGCAGATGACGTAGAGCAGCAAGTAGTTCCCCAACACACCCACCACCACCACCAGAGCGTAGCATGGGATGATGAGCAGCTTGAAGCTCTGCAGCAGAACCACGTCTGCAAACAGGGAGCTGTGGTTGGCCAAGCCGTTCTGGACAGCCACCTCAAAGACTGAGTGCTCCTTAGTTGCCTCTTCGCCTACAGAGGGCAGCAGACCTCCAGTCCATCCAGTGCCACTGCCTTCCATACTGTAACCGATTAACTACACAGCAGTAGGGAGCCCTGGCTACCAGCCACTTAGCAGCTTACCATGGAAGAGGCAAAGCACAGGGGTTGGGGAAGTTTTAGTGACAAACAATGAGAACAAAATGCTCATAACTGGAAAACAATGACATTCAAACAAGTGAATGATGTAGATCCTAAATGATTGTACACTGAACAAAAATGTATAGGCAACATGTTAAGTGTTGGTCCCAGGTTTCATGAGCTGAAATAAAGGATTGTGCGGCCTGTACAGGTATTAAAAAGTGCCACACCTTCAGATCTTTCGTCACAAATAAAGAATACACCATCAATAGATTAATTACATGTCGATCTAACAATGTAGTGCATCTACTGTCTTGTCCATGCGCTCAGACAACTACAGTTACGCATCAATGAGCAATGCATTACTATCCGAAGAAATTACCTAAAATCACCAGTGGCCAGACATTTTCAAGGGCCTAATCATGCTGTGACTGATCTTAAGTTCGGTGCCATTGACCATGTTTGGTCAAGCCACAGATGCCGCAATACGGATGAGCGCCTACTCCAGTGGGAAGCGAGATGGATCTTCCACTTAAAAACTCTACACCCCAAAGGGCTTAATGAGGAATTGGACCGTGTATGTTTCCAGTAGTGTTGTCTACACGCACCAGCAGTCTTCCCCAGTATTTCATATCTATTGCTTCTGATATTGCTATGTAGCCCAGACTGTTGTCTCTTTCCAATCATATGTGACATTTGAATTGTCCAATTTTGATACTGTTCTATATATTCCTTGTTAATATGCATTGACTCCTGATTCGCCAGTCTCTAATTAACTATCTGCTTGCACCTGTTACACACATCAGGTGTGTCTTCTTAAGTACGTGTCTTCTTAATTTGTTTGTACAGCACTGATGAAGGCATAAGGCCAAAACGTATGCTCCTTCCTTTTTATTTGTTACAGTATATAGCTCCTTGCACTTTCACGTTTGTATTCTTTCGAGCATGTATTAAATTAATGATATTATTTTTGCATCTTGGACTCCTTGGGTTAATCCTCTTCACGGTTTTGAGTGAGAGTACTTTTTTAACTCTATAGATATTTCTTTTCTTCCATAAGCACAAAAAGCTTATTTCTCAAATTTTGTGCACAAATTTGTTTACATCCCTGTTAGTGAGCATTTCTTATTGATCAAGATAATCCATCCACTTGACAGGTGAGGCATATGAAGAAGCTGATTAAACAGCATGATCATTACACGTGCATCTTGTGCTGGGGACAATAAAAGGCCACTCTAATATGCAGTTTTGTCGCACAACACAATGCCACAGATGCCATTCATCCGCCGCCATCACCTCATGTTTCAGCATGATAATATACAGCTTTATGTTGCAAGGATATGTACACTATTCCTGGAAGCTGAAAATGTCCCAGTTCTTCTGTGGCCTGCATACTCACCAGACATGTCACCCATTGAGGATCAACATGTACGACATCGTGTTCAGTCATTGAAGAGGAGTGGGACAGCCTTCCACAGGCCACAATCAACAGCCCGATCAACTCTATGTGAAGGAGATGTGTCGCGCTGCATGAGGAAAATGGTGGTCACACCAGAAACTGACGGGTTTTCTGATCAACGCCCCTACCTTTTTTTAAGGTATCTGTGACCAACAGATGAATATATGTATTCCCAGTGAAATCCATAGATTAAGGCCTAATGAATTTATGTCAATTGACTGATTTCCTTATATGAACTGTAACTCAGTAAAATCTTTGAAATTGTTGCATGTTGCGTTTATATTTTTGTTCAGTGCACATGAGGTTGGTGGCATCCTAATTCGGGAGAACAGGCTTGTGGTAATATCTGGAGCAGAATAAGCAGAACAATATAAATATATGGCTTTCTCCTTTCCTTCTTTTCCTTAAATGTCTTCTATTCTGCATGAAAACTGATTGGTTGAGGACCGCAATGAAGCCCATCAACAAAGTTGAAGCAATAATTTCAATAATTACTTGTGGTAATGGACATTTTATAAGAAAATGTCAAAGCTTTTACTATTTTTTGAAGACTTTCATACAACAAAATAATTCATGAAATAATCATTTTCAGAAATAACACATGATTATACTATACTGAAGGTATTGGTAAAGGAAGGACAGTCACATTTTGAAATCCTTAGAAAGGAGATTAAATGACAAAATAAAGTCCTAGGCAAGACAACAAGCTTTATGGATTTCTCAAAGATGCCTGACAGACCCCCTTAAAAGAAAGTATCACCATGATTAGAGTTGGCACTATTATCCTATAATCGTGAAACTGACAATTATGGGAAAAAAACATGAACTTTATTGAACTCTCCTTTATTTTGTTAAGTGTTCCACTCCGCTAGCCAGCACCTCGCCTAAATAGGTGTGCGTTTCTTTCGCCTCTAGATTATTCTGAGAAAAAAAACCTGCCATAATAGTCTTAATAAATGTATTTTAGGGGGGGGTTAAACTTTATTTTTAAGTAGATATAATATATTCAATACCATTTGTTTGTTGTTGACATGAAGTGAGTAATGTTGGTAATCATTTTACAGCAGAATGGCATGTTTTTTATTTTTTTATTTAACCTTTATTTAACTAGGCAAGTCATTAAGAATTGTATTTTATTTACAATGGCGGCCTACCCGTTGGGAGGAGAAACTACTCATTGTATACATTAGGTATACCGTAGCTCATTTATAAGGATGCATTATGATGCATTTCAAGCAAAATATATATTTTTATTATTACAATTATGATTAGAACTGTCAACATTTGCATCACACTTAGTCATTTCCCCTAAATTTCATAATCGTCACACCACTAACTGTGATTGGATACGAGTGTGACATTTGGTTTAATGGTTGCGTTGAATTGTTGTGGTTTTCTCCAAACTATTTCAAACTATTACAGTGACCATGGGCCAAAAGCCAAGTTTTCAGATGACCCCTGAGAACACAGACACAACCAATAGATCCATCAATATGGACATTACATTAATCAATCAAAACATATGTTTGTAGGCTTTCTACAGTATGCTAATTAAAGTAGATTCATTCTGTAGTGATTAATGAGAAAATATTCTAAACCCCTTCATAAATTTTCCTTTCATTTACTAAACGACTTGAAAAAAAGAATATCATGAATCCAATCCCATGCCAGCTGTACCATATTTAAATAGCTTTAGGGAAACAAATTTTGAGGAGAGGTAGCTCTTGTGAAATGTATAGAACTTTCCACAAAACTGATATTTTATAGTATAAATGCAGGGCTGGCCCTAGCCTTTTGGGGGCCCTAAGAGAGATTTGGTTGGGGGCCCCCCACCTCGCCGGCAAAACATTTTAGAAGACCCCTCTTGATGGCACAGAGATAAGTATTATTAGTATACATTTGTTTTAACGCACATTTCCTGAAATTCTACACATTTTGCCATGGGGCATAGATAACATTTAACAATTTTACAACATATTTCATGGAATTCTACTAATTTTGCCTCAGGGCGGAAAGAAAAAACCTCAGTTTTACAGCATATTTCCTGAAATTCTACACATACCATGTTAATATGATATCTGAGTAAGAGTGACTAACACTATCAATGGGGACCCCCTAGAAGTCGGGCCCCTGGACATGTGCCCTTCATGCCCGGTCAGTAATTTTGGCCAGTTTAGATTTAAAAAATGTTAGCTGACATGGGCTATTTGAGTGACTGTCAATGACTTACATAAGAGGAAAACTGCTGATTCACAACCGCACTTTGTGTATTACACTATCCTAACGGTAAGTTGAGACCCCGGCAGATTTCCTACACGTATTTATTATATTTTTTGGTCAGGAGCCCCCTAGCCTAAGCAACCTCATGTCGCCTATGCCCAGGGCTGGCCCTGTATAAGTGCATGCCTGGCCACTCAAACAGCTGTAATCCCTCCCCCAGCTTGAAATGGTCAGGGTTTTAAGACATCAAATATACAGTATCAGTCAAGAGTTTGGGCGTTCCCACATATGCAGCACTCCATCACTTTTCTTCTTGGTCAAATAGCCCTTACACAGCCTGGAGGTGTGTTGGGTCATTGTCCTGTTTAAAATGAGTAGGTGTGTCCAAACTTTTGGCTGATGCTGTACATAGAGCAGTGGTTCCAATTAATATCTGAACTATCCCATCCCATGCAAGCTTACCACCACATGTAAGCCTTATTAACTTAGTGCCTATGGACTTTAATGTAATTGCTGATAGTTCAGATTGCTGACATGCCTGCATAACCATCAATTTGATGTACAAGTACCTCTGGTTAATAAGATAAAATAATGAGTGCTGTAAAATCATTAATAAATACCTTTAATATGATATGATGTAAATCTCCACATATCATTCAGTAGCTTGGATATGCAGAGTCAGTCACACTCAATATAAACTAGTTTATGGTAAGGATTGCGGCTGACTGGATAGATCAGTGATTGGAGGAGTAGAGAATGCAGACAGTCAGTCAGGAGCATTACACCCATTGTTCAAGACAACACAGACAATTTGACTTGGATGAAAGATGTATATGAGTCTTTATGCTGAAGATACAGATATCTTCAGAACAAATCTGCAATGTTTAAAACCTGCATTCAATAGATCTGTACCCCAAAATATTATTCCAATGTTCAAATAAAGTAAGGTTTAATGAGGTTTGCCTGTTAGTCATTTTAATTAAATTCAGATTGATTGTATCCTGGGATATTTTTTCAGATTTGCTAAATGGACAACTGTAGGATGAAGGAAATAAAGGTTTAGACGTGTATTCAATGTGGGATCTTGTTCTAATAAACATGTCAAACAGATTGTACTTGTACGATTGTTATACTCCTATTACTACAACAACTTACTATACAGCTGCAAAGTAGCCTGTTAATAATAACCACAACAACAGTAGCCTAATATTCTGATTATATCACCAACAAATCAGTGGGGGGAAACACTTGATCAAACCCTGATTATAGTAAAGATAATAATGATAATAATAGTAAATAATAACTGAACTCAACCTAAGTCTTACCTTGCTAATGAAGTAAAAACGAAAGCTGCAATTCTTCACAAATGAAAGAAACAGATATATTTGATCAAAGACGTGGTACTTCAAGTGCAGTGAGCAAAAGGTGAAGTGAACTCCTTGAAAGACTGCGAACGTTCGTGAAGTGCGCTCTCGACACACTCATATCCTGAAAAGTGTAGAGTATACTGTTGCTGATATGAAGCGAGAGAGAGAGCGCGAGAGAGAGAGTGAGAGAGAGAGAGGGAGAGAGACGGGCGGTTTATCTCCAAGTTAGTGGTGGAGATTTTATTTTCTCCAGAGTCAGACTCGATTATACATTTTATTATAGTTTTAGTAGGCCTATCTGTAATTGGCTGCCCATAGGCTATATAATACTAATATCAGTTGCCTGAAATCATCTGCACAACTTTCCCTGACGGCAATTTATATTCAATAAGCCAGGCGCAGAGCCGTCGGCAATATAATAAAAATATTCAACATGCTCATTGTAATCATGCCTTTGAGCAAACATTTCTACGGAACCATTCAGATTGTTGTTAGATAGTTTTGGGTAAAATACAAACCTAAACCCCATTTGAGCACCGTCCACGGCACCGTGCACTTTATTATATTTTGTGTTGGCCTATGTATGCGTGATATGATGATGATGCGTTGGAAGTTGATGTAATGCCGCGTTCACGTGCTAGTCGAAACTAGGAAACTTAGAAATGTTCGACTTGCTAACTGGTTGAACGCGGTACGTGAATAACTATTACCAGTTAAACATTTCAGTTTCCTAGTACTGACTAGAACTTAAACACGACATAACTCCACAGTTGCAGACTCGCCTACCTGCTGATGATGTTAAACTCGGGAAGCTCATTACAAAGTTCTCACAAAATTAACCCCATCTTTAAAACAATTGCTGAATCTCGGCCACAAAAAAGGAATCCTGGCATTACCAGGATTCCATTTTTTGTGGCTGAGATTCAGCAATTGTTTTACAGACCCTGCAGGGTGTGTTTTGACGAAACCAATTTATTGGTCAAGATGTATCTGTTCAAGTCCATTACTTACAGACACCACATGGTCCTCTTGTGTCAGTCCTCAGTGTGCACAGTGATGAGGCTGTTGTTCCAATTCTTCAGTTGGTTGGAGAATGCTCCTGGCAAATCCAAGCTTTTTCGGCAATGCTCAAGTGGAAGGGACACCTTTGAATATAGATATATACACAATGTGCCTCAACACTAAGGGCTCTATTAAATCTGTAAAGCTCAAGTGTTAGAAATCGAAAGGTAATTTCCAGGGGTGCAACTTTGGTTTTAGAAGTGTGGGGGGCAGCATAACTTGGTGGGGTTGTCTGGGGGTCCTCCCATTTTTGGTGGAATATAAAGCTCCTTTCCTACATTTCTACACAATCTAATATGACCCATGGCCCTTCTAGCTGTCTCTATTTAGAACAACAAAGTAAGCAAAAATGTCCAGTCATCAAGATAAGTAAGAGATCATTGTTAAATCTGTTTAAGTGAGTGATAAGACTGAACCTGATCAATGGTAATTAAATAATCACTACTGTGTTGCACCTTTAATCAATACCCTAACAAACGACCAGCTCTTACAAAAAAGTACAAAGACTGTTGATTGTCTTTATTAATTAAGACATCCTCTATATCAAATTTCAGCCAGACCGCCAAACCAGCCCGAGCCGCCTGCATGCCCATCCCCCACCAGTCTAGTCAATAAATTAACTCTCTCCCCCACAAAACTTTCTTATGTCTCAAGGAATGGTTTGGAAAACAAAAGTTTTATATAAAACACATATTCACCTACATATTAACACACAAAAACCGTACACCATGCATATACAGTTGAAGTTGGAAGTTTACATACACTTAGGTTGGACTCATAAAAACTCGTTTTTCAACCACTCCACAAGATTCTTGTTAACAAACTATAGTTTTGGCAAGTTGGTTAAGACATCTACTTTGTGCATGACACAAGTAAGTTTTCCAACAATTGTTTACAAACAGATTATTTCACATATAATTCACTGTATCACAATTCCAGTGGGTCAGAAGCTTACGTACACTAAGTTGACTGTGCCTTTAAACAGCTTGGAAAATTCCAGAAAATGATGTCATGGCTTTAGAAGCTTCCGATAGGCTAATTGACATCATTTGAGTCAATTGGGGGTGCACCTGTGGATGTATTTCAAGGCCTACCTTCAAACTCAGGGCCTCTTTGCTTGACATCATGTGAAAATCAAAAGAAATCAGCCAAGACCTCCAAAGAAATGGTGGGACCTCCACAAGTCTGGTTCATCCTTGGGAGCAATTTCAAACGCCTGAAGGTACCACGTTCATCTGTACAAACAATAGTACGCAGGTAGGAACACTATGGGACCACGCAGCCGTCATACCACTCAGGAAGGAGACGCGTTCTGTCTCCTAGAGATGAACGTACTTTGGTGCAAAAAGTGCAAATCAATCCCAGAACAACAGCAAAGGATCTTGTGAAGATGCTGGAAGAAAAGGGTACAAAAGTATCTATATCCACAGTAAAACGAGTCCTATATCGACATAACCTGAAAGGCCGCTTAGCAAGGAAGAACCACTGCTCCAAAACTGCCATAAAAAAGCCAGATTACGGTTTGCATCTGCACATGGGGACAAAGATCATACTTTTTGGAGAAACGTCCTCTGGTCTGATGAAACAGAAATAGAACTGTTTGGCCATAATGACCATCGTTATGTTTGGAGGATAAAGGAGGAGGCTTGCAAGCCAAAGAACACCATCCCAACTGTGAAGCACGGTTCATGTTGTGGGGGTGCTTTGCTGCACGAGGGACTGGTGAACTTCACAAATAGATGGCATCATGAGGCATGAAAATTACGTGGATTTATTGAAGCAACATCTCAAGACATCAGTCAGGAAGTTAAAGCTTGGTCGCAAATGGGTCTTCCAAATGGACAATGAAGCATACTTGCAAGGTTGTGGCAAAATGGCTTAAGGACAACAAAGTCAAGGTTTTGGAGTGACCATCACAAAGCCCTGACCTCAATCCTATGGAAAATTTGTGGGCAGAACTGAAAAAGCCTGACTCAGTTACACGAGCTCGGTCACGAGGAATGGGCCAATGGGCTACCCAAAACGTTTGACAATTTAAAGGCAATGCTACCAAATACTAATTGAGTGTATGTAAACTTCTGACCCACTGTGAATGTGATGAAATAAATAAAAAGCTTAAATAAATTATTCTCTCTACTATTATTCTGACATTTCACGTTCTTAAAATAAAGTGGTGATCCTTACTGACCTAAGGCAGGGAATTTTTACGAGCATTAAATGTCAGGAATTGTGAAAAACTGAGTTTAAATGGCTAAGGTGTATGTAAACTTCAGACTTCAACTGTATTTCATATCATAGGCCTAATACTATTGTAGAGCTCTTTTTATCTGCACACAATATAGCTGGTCAACCCATCCTGTCCCTAGGGGTCTACAGCCCTGCAGCGCCCCATCCCAAGTCACCCCACTCAGCTTTAGGATCTTAGTAAAACATTCATGATTGGTTTCAGATGTGTTAGGCCAAAGGCCAGAGTGACAACCAACAGTACGGCAGACCCCCAGGGCCACGACTGAGCAGCCCAGCAGATAGGGATTGCCTAAATAGTTATCTCTCCTGACGTGGGCATGTTTTCAATACAGGGCATGTATTCTTGGGCATGTTTTGGGCATCTTTTCAATACTGTATTCCATATAAGGCATCCAGATTGCCCGGTTAGCCAATGTGCAGGAGCACTGGTTGGTCGGCCAAATTGAGGTAGTATGTACATGAATATATAATTAAATTGACTGTGCATATATGATTAACAGAGAGTAGCAGCAGCGTAAAAAGAGGGGTTTGGGAGGAGGCACACAAAACAAATAGTCCGGGTAGCCATTTGAAAATCTGTTCAGGAGTCTTATGGCTGGTGGTAAAAACTGTTGAGAAGCCTTTTTGTCCTAGACTTGGCACTCCGGTACCGCTTGCCAGGCGGTAGTTGAGAGAACAGTCTATGAATGGGGTGGCTTGGGTCTTTGACAATTTTTAGGGCCTTCCTCTGACACCGCTTGGTGTAGAGATCCTGGATGGCAGGCAGCTTAGCCCCAGTGATGTATTGGGCCGTACGCACTACCCTCTGTAGGCCGAGCAATTGCCATACCAGGCAGTGATGCAACCATGCTCTCGATGTTGCAGCTGTAGAACCTTTTGAGAATCTCAGGACCCATGCCAAATCTTTTCAGTTTCCTGAGGGGGAATAGGCTTTGTCTTCACGACTGTCTTGGTGTGTTTGGACCATTCTAGTTTGTTGTAGATGTGGAAACCAAGGAACCTGAAGCTCTCAACCTGCTCCACTACAGCCCAGTCCAGGAGAATGGGGGCGTGCTCGGTCCTCCTTTTCCTGTAGTCCACAATAATCTCCTTTGTCTTGGTTATGTTGAGGGATAGGTTGTTATTCTGGCACCACCCGGCCAGGTCTATGACCTCCTCCCTATATGCTGTCTCGTCGTTGTCGGTGATCAGGCTGTTGTGTCGTCTGCAAACTTAATGATGGTGTTGGAGTCGTGCTTGGCCATGCAGTCGTGGGTGAATGAGGAGTACAGGAAGGGACTGAGCACACACCCCTGTGGAGCTCCAGTGTTGAGGATCAGCGTGGCAGATGTGTTGCTACCTACCCTCACCACCTGGGTGTGGCCCGTCAGGAAGTCCAGGATCCAGTTGCAGAGGGAGGTGTTTAGTCCCAGGATCCTTAGCTTAGTGATGAGCTTTATGGGGGTACTATGGTGTTGAATGCTGAGCTTTAGTCAATGAATAGCATTCTCACATAAGTGTTCCTTTTGTCCAGGTGGGAAAGGGCAGTGTGGAGTGCAATAGAGATTGCATCATCTGTGGATCTGTTTGGGCGGTTGTCATTGTGTTCTTGGGCACAGGGACTATGGTGGTCTGTTTGAAAGATGTTGGTATTACAGACTCAATCAGGGACATGTTGAAAATGTCTGTGAAGACACCTGCCAGTTGTTCAACACATGCCCGGAGCACACGTCCTGGTAATTCGTCTGGCCCCGCAGCCTTGTGTATGTTGACCTGTTTAAAGGTCTTACTCACGTTTGCTACGGAGAGTGTGATCACACAGTCATCCAAAACAGCTGATTCTCTCATGTATGCCTCAGTGTTGCTTCCCTCGAAGCGAGCATATAAGTGATTTTGCTCGTCTGGTAGGCTCGTGTCACTGGGCAGCTCGCGGCTGTGCTTCCCTTTGTAGTCTGTAATAGTTTGCAAGCCCTGCCACATAATACGAGTGTCAGAGCCGGTGTAGTATGATTCAATCTTAGCCCTGTATTGACGCTTTGCCTCTTTGATGGTTCATTGCAGGGCATAGCAGGATTTCTTTTAAGCTTCCGGGTTAGAGTTCCGCACCTTGAAAGCGGCAGCTCTACGCTTCAGCTCATTGCGAATGTTGCATGTAATCCATGGCCTCTGGTTGGGGTATGTACGTACAGTCACTGTGGGGACGATGTCCTCGATGCACTTATTGATAAAGTGACTGATTTGGTGTACTCCTCAATGCCATCGGAAGAATCCCGGAACATGTTGCAGTCTGTGATAGAAAAACAGTCCTATAGTTTAGCATCTGCTTCATCTGACAACTTTTTTTATAGACCGAGTCACTGGTGCTTTCTGCTTTAATTTTTGCTTGTAAGCAGGAATCAGGAGGATAGAGTTGTGGTCGGATTTACCAAATGGAGGGCGAGGGAGAGCTTTGTACGCGTCTCTGTGTGTGAAGTGCCGGTGATCTAGAATTGTTTCCCCTCTGGTTACACATTTAACACGTTGATAGAAATTTGGTAGAACTGATTTAAGTTTCCCTGCATTAAAGTCTCCGGCCACTAGGAGCGCTGCCTGTTTGCTTATTTCCTTATACAGCTGACTGAGTGCGGTCTTAGTGCCAGCATCTGTCTGTGGTGGTAAATAAACAGCTACGAAAAGTATAGCTGAAAACTCTCTTGGCAAGTGTTGTGGCCTGCAATTTATCACAATGTTCTCTACTTCAGGTGAGCAAAATCTATAGACTTCCTTAGATTTCGTGCACCAGCTGTTGTTTACAAATATGCACAGACCTCACCCCCTCGTCTTACCGGAGTGCGCTGTTCAATCTTGCCGGTGCAGTGTATGTCCCGCTAGCTGAATATCCATGTTGTCATTCAGCCACGATTCCGTGAAACATTGGATGTTACAGTTTTTGATGTCCCGTTGGTAGGATATTCGTGATCGTACCTCGTCTAATTTATTGTCCAATGAATGCACGTTGGTGAGTAGGATTGACGGTAATGGCAACTTTCCCACTCGCCTTCTCCGGGTCCTGACCAGGCATCCGGCTCTTTGTCCTCTGTACCTGTGTCGCTTCCTCTTGCAAATAAAGAGGATGTCGGCCCTGTGGGGTGTCTTGAGCGGCATCCTTGTTGTAGAAAAAATCTTAGTCTAATCCGAGGTGAGTGATCGCTGTCCTGATATCCAGAAGCTCTTTTTTTGCCGTAAGATAACAGATTGCAGAAACATTATGTACAAAATAAGTTACAAATAACGTGAATAAAAGCACATAATAGCACAATTGTTTGGGTGCCTGTAAAACTGCTGCCATTTCTTCCGGTGCCATCTTCCACTCTACTGGCACTCCAACACCATCTGCTCTCCCATCCAGGGACTGACCAGGACCAACCCTGCTTAGTTTCAGAAGCAAGCCAGCAGTGGGATGCAGGGTGGTATGCTGCTGGTCTCTCCTGTGCTGGTCCTATACGCCAGCCTTTCAGAAGCTTTGCCTTCACACAGCCTGTCCGTACGCTCTGTGATGTCTGTGAGGTCCTAAATCCAGCCAGCTCAAACTGGAAAACAGCCTACCTGACCACTCTGAGGCATCCACATGATCCTAAAGCACACCGGATCCGAGGGGGGCAAAAATGCAATTTCAGAAGGTGGGGCAGTGGGGGCATGTGCCCCTCATCTCCAGTGAAAGTTGCGCCCCTGGTAATTTTGGATTTAGCTGATATATGTAGGTTTTACTGTGAATGCAGTCTCCGATAAAGCAGGAACATTGCCTTTAAATTTCAATCACGCTATAAAGCTGAACTTCTGCGATGTGGATCGAGTAGAGTCCTAAGTCACATGAATAAAGGTGCATTTTATCAAAATGTTCTATGGCAAGCCAATCCTGGCTCACCTATTGTCAGTCTACAGATGGGATGGGGTTTAGTGCTAATAGAGTTTAGAAGGCAACATACTGCACTTGCATATTCATGAATTTTACCCTGCGAAACAAGCATACCTGTTTAAGTCTGCCGTGGTCTGCTCTGCTGGTCTGTGAAGTGAAGAAAAATTGCCTCGACAGATGCACTGGGATCTTTTGGAGGATTAAATATGGATGACCAAAGGTCAGGCTATGACGTTACAGTGCCCTTTGGCTAGAGAGGAGTTTTCTAGTTATCTTTGTCTACCAACACCATGTTTGAAGAACATGCTGAGCATTAATACCTCTTCCATAAACACCAGAAAAGGAGAATGGAACAGAACAGGCAAATACTTCCTGTTTCCTTGGCTTGGTTAGGCTTGGGCAGGTTTTTACCTTATTTGATACCTTTGTACAATTAAGAATCCGGTCAATATGAAAAGTGTATGTAATGCCGTTTCCATTTCTCTTGAACACGCTTTATGTTTTCATGGGTACCTATTTGAGTGCTGCTTAACTATTGGGTTGTTACAAAGCCATAAACAGGTCATTTCAGGTTGCAAGGTAAAACTCCAAAGGAGGCCATCTCTTTTGAATCAATTGATCACATTCATCTCTCTACCTTGAAGGTATTATTGAGCCATGGCTCACCTCTGTGAGGTGCTAATGGTTTTCTCACAGTCCACTCTGTCCATCAATACCCATGTTGTCTTAGAACCATATGGGAAATGCAAGCCTACTCATTGGCGGTGTGTAATCATTTCTATGGTGTAATAATGACCCTTTCCCCAGTATAACCAGAGGATGCATCAGTAAGAAAGAGTCAAATAATGACGAGTTGAAAGCAAAGCTTTTACCAACCGTAGCAGGTGTAGTTGACAGGAGCCTGAGGTAGTAGAATAGGACTTAAATAATTATATTTGTGTAGAACACCTGTTAGTCATGGTGTATTCAGAGAAAGCCTATATTCTGAGAACCATCAGTGATAAAAAAAAAGCAACCCAGTTCACAAACACACAGTTTGAATGGTTTCCAAGAATACTGTGTGGATAGCTCTGTAAAAGAAAGAAGGAAAGCTGTTCCAATGGTTCTGTTCTGAGAAAACTGGTAGTGGTTCCTCTCTGAATCATGAACCAGTGGATTGGATAATAAGAGCAGCCTGATCACTGTGGTGAATGCTATCCACCCCATGTAACCAGGGGCTCAATTTGTAAATGCATTCATTACTTCAACAATCAACACATCTTATCACCCAAAGCATCTCTGCCCATGTCCATTAGAAGAACATACTCTCTGCATCTGTTTTCATGTCATATAACAACGTAGATTGATAATTGAATCATACTAAAAGAGACGGCTAACTTGACTGTTTAAACATATGTAACTAATGGATCTGTACTGTTAAGCTGCCACACTTTGTGTTGTGTGAAAGGCAGGCCTAATTATATTTCCAGCTGGCATCTCCTTGTTCTTTGAGAAGTACACTCTAATTTTACATTGTCATTGCCCCAGCATGGATTTCAAGAGTGCCTGTTCATTTTGCTGTCTGTGTGACCAGATCAAATCTCCAGTGTTTATGGATTGAGAGAGAGGCATTTTCCACTTGCCCCCATTTCCCCATACCTCTACTCCTTCCTCCAACTCAGAGACAGGGTGACAGCTACATTAGGCAAATGCTGCATACTGCTTTATGCATGGAAGTACCCCTCGGCACCAGCCAACATACACTACATGACAAAAAGTATGTGGACACCTGATCGTCAAACATCTCATTCCAAAATGGGCATTAATATGGAGTTGGTCCCCCCTTTGCTGCTGTAACAGCCTCCACTGTTCTGGGAAGGCTTTCCACTTGATCTTGGAACATTGCTGCTGGGACTTGCTTGAGATCAGGGCTCTGTGCAGGCCAGTCAAGTTCTTCCACATCGATCTTGATAAACCATTTCTGTATGGACCTCGCTTTGTGCATGAGGGCTCCCGAGTGGCGCAGCAGTTTAAGGCACTGCCTCTCAGTGCAAGAGGCATCACTACAGTCCCTGGTTTGAATCCAGGCTGAATCACATTTGGCTGTGAATGGAAGTCCGCACAATTGGCCCAGCTTTGTCCGGGTTTGGCCTGAGTAGACCGTCACTGTAAATAAGAATTTGTTCTTAACTGACTTGCCTAGTTAAATAAATGTTCAAATAAAAAGTGTAATTGTAATGCTGCAACAGGAAAGGGCATGCCAAAAAGTTGGAAGCACAGAGTAGTTTAGCATGTCATTGTTATAGCTATTGCTATAGTGTTAAGATTTCCCGTCACTGGAACTAAGGGGCCTAGCCCGAACCATGAAAAACAGCCCAGACCATTATTCCTCCTGAGTGTTGGAACCAAGGACAGATGATTTTTACTTGTTACTCAATTCAGCGGTCCCATTCTGTGAGCTTGTGCTGCCTACCACTTCGTGGCTGAGCTGTTGTTGCTCCTAGACATTTCCGCTTCACAATAGCAGCACTTACAGTGGCGCTGGGCAGCTCTACCAGGACAGAAATTTGACGATCTGAGTTGTTGGAAAGGTGGCATCCTATGACGGTGCCACGTTGAAAGTCACTAAGCTTTTCAGTAAGGCCATTCTACTGCCAATGTTTGTCTACTGAGATTGCGTGTCTGTGTGCTCGATTTGATACACCTGGGTGTGGCTGATATTGCCGAATCAACTAATTTGAAGGGGTGTCCACATACCTTTGTATATATACTGTAGTGTGTCTGCCTATTTTCTTATGGAGAGTTGACATACAATTGAATGTGTTAACATGTACATATTACCTCAATTACATAAACTACCTCGTACCCCTGCACATTGACTCTGTACTGGTACTCCTTGTATATAGCCTCGGTATTGTTATTTTATTGTGTTACTATTTCCACATTTTATTTTGCACATTTTTAAATCTGTATTTTTGGCTAGGGATCCTAAGTAAGCATTTCACAGTAAAGTCTACACTTGTTGTAACTCTTATCCAATGGACCAATACATCCAGAAATGCAACTCTATAATTTGTTACTATTTCTGAGACTATGTGATGTATTGTTCAGTAAAGCAAACTGACCAGAATAGTAAACACATACCAGCAAAGTAATTTGTCAGCCACAGGCATATTTGAGCAGTCTGTTCCACAAGGCAACCAAAAAGAAAGCACTGGCTGTCATTGGCGACCCCTCCCACCTTCTACACCTTCAGTTAGAGAGGCTTCCTTCTGGCCAGCGCTTTAGAATGCCCATGGCCAAAAAGAATGTGTTCAAACATTTATTCGTTCCTTGTGCTGTTGGACTACTAAATGCAACGTAAATTGCATCGGTATATGTGTTTATCTATCCAATGCAGTTGGGACAGAGGTCAGTTGTGAGTAAATGTAACAATGTCCTCTATGTGTAGGATGTGAGAATGTGTATGTGATCCTTTTATGTAAAGTGTAAAGATGACTGGTGGAATGGTTGGGGTGTGGGAGTTCTACATACAGTGCTGTGAAAAAGTATTTGCATCCTTCCTGATTTCTTATTTTTTTGCACATTTGTCACACTTAAATGTTTCAGATCATCCCAAAAAATGTAATATTACAGAAAGACAATCCAAGTAAACACAAAATGCAGTTAAGTGATCATTTTATTTATTAAGGGGAAAAAGCTATCCGAACCTTCATGGCCCTGTGACAAAGTAATTGCCCCCCTGTGTTAAATCATGAATTTACTGTGGTTAATCAAATTTTTTGGAAAGCTAAGTTCAATTTCACTAGCCCGAGGTTAAGAGTTCTCCAACACCCAGACCAGGTGAAAGCTATGATCCCTTATTGATGTCACTTGTTAAATCCACTTCAATCATTGTAGATGATTTAACTGCCTTTGAACGGGGTATGGTAGTAGGTGCCAGGCACACCAGTTTGTCTCAAGGACTGAAACGCTGCTGGGTTTTTCACGCTCAGCAGTTTCCTGTGTGTATCAAGAAGGGTCCACCCCCTAAAGGACAACCAGCCAACTTGACCCAACTGTGGAAAGCATTGGAGTCAACATGGGCCAGCGTCCCTGTGAAATGCTTTCAATACCTTGTTGAGTCCATTCCCCAATGAATTGAGGCTGTTCTGAGGGCAAAGGGGGGTTCCCAATTAGGATTCCCAGAGATGTAGGTGTGTATGTGTCAACCCTACCTACCTCCAAATCAAAAATTAAATGCTTTATGTCTCCCATTATTGGCATGAAATGCATTCAAGGATCTCTCTCTCTCTCTTTCTCTCT
Source organism: Oncorhynchus kisutch (assembly GCF_002021735.2). NCBI lineage: Eukaryota > Metazoa > Chordata > Actinopteri > Salmoniformes > Salmonidae > Oncorhynchus > Oncorhynchus kisutch. The sequence goes on from NC_034179.2 coordinate 22,950,935, forward strand.
CAGCTGTGATCAAAGTGTTGCTGAGCAGCACGTCTCTCTGGTCTGTCTGGTTATCAAACACAATTTGTTGCTTTTTTAGTTAAATAGATTACATCTCAAAATGATATTGGAGCCATGTGATTGGCTTTATTGCTCATTCAGTATTTCATAATTGCCATATGGCCTTTATTATGCCCACATATCATCGTCCCTCTCCACTGTGCTTGAAAGAGAAAAAGAGAGAGAGGCCATTCGTTGGAAGTGCAACTACTTATTATTCCCAAACAGGCAACGCAGGCAGACATCTATCCACATCTATCCCCAAGGATTTCAGTAGATCCTATTGGGAATGGGCTGTCCTATAAAGAGACTAGATTCAGTAGATTCACCTCTGATCAAGGTCTTGCATAACACAATATGTACAGTTCAGGTCTCTAATAGTCCATTCACTATAAAACTCTAACACAACTCTTAGATGTGCTGTGGGATTCTTTAAGATACTCTTTAAAGAGGCAGTGTTTCAGATGTTTTGATGGGTAAGGACGCAGGGGGAAGCTGGTTCACCGATTGGGATGCCAGGACAGAGAAGAGCTTGGACTGGGCTGAGCGGGAGCTGCCCTCCCGTAGAGGTAAAGATACCAGAGGTGGCAAAATGGAGTGCTCAGGTTGGGGTGTAGGGTTTGAGCATAGCCTGAAGGTAGGCAGTTCTTCTTGCTGGTCCGTAGGCAAGTACCATGGTCTTGTAGTGGATGCAAGCTTTGACTGGAAGCTTGTGGAGTGTGCGGAGGAGCTGGGTGATATGAGTGGGGTCCTTACAATGGCACCGGAAGGGATGGCTGCCGTTTTACGCGCTCCTAACCAACTGTGGTATTTTGTTAGTTTTTTTGCATTGTTTGTAACTTAAATTGTACATCATTTTGCTGCTACTGTCTCTTGTGACCGAAAAGAGCTTCTGGACATCAGAACAGCGATTACTCACCTCGAACTGGACCAAGATTTTTTCTTTAATAAGTCCGCCTCGAAGGATATACTGCTTTCCCGAGACCAGGCCCAAATCCCTGTCATTCACGTGAAGAAAAGTTGGGGTGCCTTGTGGGAATTCATAGGCGAGTGGGTAAACCGCCACTACCATCCTTTCTATTGGCCAACGTGCAATCATTGGGGAAAAAAAATGGATGATCTATGATCAAGACTATCCTACCAATGGGACATTAAAAACTGTAATATCTTAAGTTTACCGAATCATGGCGACGCAACGGATAATAAAGAGCTGACTGGGTTTTACATGCATCAGCAGGACAGAGCAGCTACGTCTGGTAAAACAAGGGGCGGGGTGTGTCTATTTGTCAGTAACAGCTGGTGCGCAATGTCTAATAATAAAGAAGTCTCGTGGTATTGCTCGAACCTCATGATAAACTGTAGACCACACTATCTACCAAGAGAGTTCTCATCTATATTATTCTTAGCCATCTATTTACCACCACAAACCGATGCTGGCACTAAGACCGCACTTAACGAGCTGGATAAGGCCATAAGCAAACACGAAAATGCTCATCCAGAAGCGGCGCTCCTAGTGGCTGGGGCCTTTAATCCAGGCAAACTTAAATCCGTTTTACCTCCTTTCTACCAGCATGTCACATGTGCAACCAGAGGAAACTCTAGACCACCTTTACTCCACACCCAGAAATGCATACAAATCACTTCCTCGCCCTCCATTTGGAAAATCTGACCATAATTCTATCCTCCTGATTCCTGCTGACAAGCAAAAACTAAAGCAGGACGTACCAGTGACTCGCTCAATACAGAAGTGATCAGAGGAAGCAGATGCTTCTCTATGCTACAGAATCCAGGCACAAACTGGCATTGAGGAGTGTACCGCCTCAGTCACCGGCTTCATCAATAAGTGCATTGATGAAGTCGTCCCCAGAGTGACCATACGTACATATCCCAACCAGAAGCTATGGATTACAGGCAACATCCGCACTGAGCTAAAGGCTAGAGCTCCCGCTTTCAAGGAGTGGGACACTAATCCAGATGCTTATAAGAAATCCCGCTATGCCCTCAGACAAACCATCAAATAGGCAAAGCGTCAATACAGGACTAAGATTGAATCCTACCTCACCGGCTGTGAAGCTCATAGTATGTGGCAGGGTTTGAAAACTATTATGGACTACAAAGGGATACCCAGCCATGAGCTGCCCAGTGACACAAGCCTCCCCTTTGTTTTTACACTGATATTTGCTGTTTATTATCTATGCATAGTCACTTTACCCCTACCTACGTGTACAAATTAAGTTGACTAACCTGTACCCCTGCACATTCACTCGGTACCGGTACCCCCTGCACATAGCCTCGTTATTGTTATTTTATTGTGTTACTTTTAATTGTATTTTTTACTTTAGTTCATTTAGTAAATATTTTTTTAACTGTATTTCTTGAACTGCATTGTTGGTTAAGGGCTTGAAAGTAAGCATTTCACAATAAGTTGTATTCGGCGCATGTGACAAATCAAATTTGATTTGATATATGAGAGAACTAGGGAAGGTTGAACACCAGGCAGGCTGTAGCGTTCTGAATAAGTTGCAGGGGTTTGATGACACAAGCGGGGAGCCCAGCCAACAGTGAGTTGTCCAGAAGAGAGATGACAATTGCCTGGATTAGGACCTGCGTCGCTTCCTCTGTTAGTTAGTGTCGTACTCTTCGGATATTGTATAGCATGAATTTGCAGGAGTGAGTCACTGCTTTGATGTTTGCAGAGCTCAACAGGGTGTTGTCCAGGGTCACGCCAAGGTTCTTTGCATTCTGGGATGGGGACACCATGGAGTTATCAACTGTGAATGAGTGGTCTTTGAGCGGGTAGGCCTTCCCCGGGAAGTAGAGCAGCTCCATCTTGTCGAGGTTGAACTTGAGGTGGTGGGTCAACATCCAACCTGAGATATCTGCCAGGCACATATAGATGTGTGCCGCCACCTGGGTGTCAGAAGGGCAGAAGGAGAAAAGTAGTTGAGTGTCATTCGCATAGCAATGATAGGAGAGACCATGTGAGGATATGACAGAACCGAGTGATTTGGTGTATAGAGAGAAGAGTAGAGGGCCTAGAGCCGAGCCTTGGGGGACACCAGTAGTGAGAGTACGTGGTGCATATACAGATCCTCTCCATGTCATCTGGTAGGAGCGGCCTGCAGGGTAGGATGCAATCCAACAGTGTGCAGAGCCTGTGGAGGATTAATGAGGGAGGAGAAGGTGGGAAATATATTTCTAGGGTGAGAGGCAGAAGCTTGTATTTCAGAGTGATAGAAAATGCGTTTAACAACGGATACAGAGGGAGAGAAGGAAGAGAGGATGGAGTGAAAGGATGATAGGTCCTCCGGAAGTTTACTTTTCCCGAGGCTGAGACATCTCAAGATGTGGAATTAGCTAAAATAGAATAAAACAAGGTCAATGAAATGGTTGCAATTAAGAAAATTCCACTCATTTTACCCTCATCTTCTACCCTGACAACATATTGAATATAGCTTGTGTAACCCTCTCACCAAAGACTGGGATAGATCCGCATGGGAATAATGGTGAAAAGGACATCTCAGTAAATTAACTGTTTATGTATAATAAATAAAAATTTATTCACGCTATAGAAATAAAAACCCTCTGGTATTTGAGTGCACTCTGATAACTCAGTCTTGCACCCGTTGGAGCTCAATGAAGATATAATGATTCAGCATATTAATGGGAAACCCAATGTTACTCACAATACTGTAGCAAACTCCTTGAAACAATCATTCCAAGGCTGATGCCTATCTATAATCAATGGCGGAAAATACACTGCATGAAATAGAAGAGATGTCCATCGTCACAAAATAAGTTTTCAGGTTGTCTCGGAACAAAAACCACTCTTGAAGCGACGATGGCAAAATTATCCACAACCGGTGAATTCAGGTAAATTTCATAGATAGATGTTTAACTAAACTTTCTCTAGACTTGTAACAGGTAATTAAAATTAAACAACAGTATTTTTGCTAAATGCAATTCATAAATCTTCCCAAATGTAAAAGTTTAAGTTCAACAACAGTGTTGCCTCTTTTCTCTCACGTCGTGAATAGCCTCAAGGTTCATATAAAGAGATCACATGATTGGCTCAAAAACTTAATAAGACTTCTTATTGGCTAAACCAAACCAGGTTACTTTAGTTCACATCAATGTGACGGCACATTAAATAATTAAACCTAGAGTACCTCTTAAAATATTGACAGATTGTTTCTTTGAAGCTTTCACATGTGTTTGATGCAACGCAAACAACATAGTCTCAATAGCAAAGGCTGTAATAAAATGTAGTGTTTCTAATACATGGTTTTAACAGGGTATTACACTTGTCTGCCTCCTTCACCAGCAAACCCTGTGTTAGATGACAGCTCTGCTACCTTCAATCCCCTCTCCGCTCCTCATTTTGGTGGAAGCTGGGAGCATGAAATCAAACTTGTGAAAACGGCCCTTCATTTGGTGCTAGGGAATCAACAGCAGAAGCAGTCTGTGTTGATAGAGGTAGAGGGAATCCTTAATTCTAAACCACTGGGACATGCACAGTATCCTCTGACCTGGCTGACCCAGATCCAGTCTCACCAAACATTTTGCTAATGTTGCAGCGCGATTCCTCTCTCCCACAAGCCATCTTTTACTCTAGTGACCTTCTTGGTTGTCAACTTCTGAGCTGCTTTCATCTGCAACTATCTCCCTACTCTTCAGACACATCAGAAATGGGAAACTGGCAGGGTAAACCTTGATGTAGGGCAGATTGCTATGATTGTGGACCCTCAGTAGCCTCGGGCTTCATGGCCTATAGGAAAGATCACTGAAACGTACCCTGGGGTGGATGGCCGAGTTCGGACCGCAAAGATCTCCATCAAGGGTCAAGTCTATGACACAGAGTACTAAACACAGATGTGCTGCTCAAATCTGGGGACAGCTGTATTGAACTGTGTCCATAATGTGTCTAAGTGTCTACCAACGGGAAGATTTACATTGCTAGCTGGGCAGATGCGCTGTCCACTCTGTGTGGATTGTTTAGCTTTATTTGAACCACAAATCTCCTTCAGGTATCATTTATTTATCCTCCAAGAACAGTAAGACGAATGGTAATACACATGACATGCGTTTCTTGAAGTGTTCATTGTTTTGACAGGCAATCAAATGTAGAATTCCTGAGTTGAACTATTCACATCAGCAAAAGCACAAGATGACAAACATCCCAGGTCTTTCAGCGCGTAGTGGCATACACAGACACACTTGTTTTGTATTTTAATTTCAAATATATCTATTCAATATATTTTTTAATATAGTCTGTGTTTTTGTCTTGTGGTCTCAAAACGAATTATCTTCTGTCTGCCCTCAGGCTATTACTGAGGTATGAGCTGAGGGGGAGAATGATCAAAGAGAGAGAGAGCCCAGTTAAATTGAAAAAAAACATGTAATTATGGAATAACATTAGCATGCACAGCTGCTAAGAATCCAATTGAGAGAAAAGCAAAGTAATCCCACACTTTTGATTGTTGGGTTAAGTATAATCTTAACTTGTCAGCGCTAATCACATGGTTGCTCTTACCATATTCACACACTGAGCTTAAACTCATCTAGAGTCTTTTGAAACTACAGTATAGTGAATATGCAGACAGGTAAAGACTTCTTGGTTATCTGTGCAGAGCCAAGAAGGGCAGAGAGCTGACAGCTTGTCAGTCATGATTCACAGAGCATCTCAATCGCTTCTCTTCTAGATCGCCTCAACCTTCCTGCCTACTCACAACTCAGTTTTTAAACTCAACTGTTGCCAAGCTACCATTCTTGGTTCTCACAGTTCTCTTTTCAAGTGTCAAGTTGTGATACAGTTTCAGTTTCAGTCTATTTCAAATCAAATCAAACATTATTTGTCACATGTGAATACAACCGTACTGTGAAATGCTTAATTACAAGCCTTTAACCAACAATGCAGTTCAAGAAAGAGTTAAGAAAATATTTACCAAATAAACTAAAGTTTAAAAAACTATAAAAAGTAAGACAATAAAATAGCAATAACGAGGCTATATACAGGGGGTACCGGCACCGAGTCAATGTGCAAGGATACAGGTTAGCCTAGGTATTTTGTACAGATAGTGTCAATGTAGCAGTGTTATGGCTTGGGGGAAGAAGCTGTTAAGGAACCTTTTGGTTCTTGACTTGGTGCTCCGGTACCGCTTGCCGTGCGGTATCAGAGAGAAGAGTCTATGACTTGGGTGACTGGAGTCTTTGACAATTTTTTGGGCTTTCCTCTGACACCGCCTAGTATATAGGTCCTGGATGGCAGGAAGCTTGGTCCCAGAGATTTACTGGGGCGTATGCACTACCCTCTGTAGCGCCTTACAGTCAGATGCCGAGCAACTGCCATACCAGGCGGTGATGCAACCAGTGCTCTCATTGTTGCAGCTGTATAACTTTTTGAGGATCTGGGGACCCATGCCAAATCTTTTAAGTCTCCTGAGGGGGAAAAGGTGTTGTCGTGCCCTCTTCACATCTGTCTTGGTGTGTTTGGACCATGATAGTTCATTGGTGATGTGGACACCAAGGAACTTGAAACTCTCAACCCACTCCACTACAGCCCCGTTGATATGAATGGGGGACTGTTCGGCCCACCTTTCCCTATAGTCCACGATCAGCTCCTTTGTCTTGCTCACATTGAGGTAGAGGTTGTTGTCCTGGCATCACACTGCCAGGTCTCTGACCTCCTCCCTATACGCTGTCTCATCGTTGTTGGTAATCAGGACTACTACTGTTGTGTCGTCAGCAAACTTAATGATGGTGTTGGAGTTGTGTTTGGCCACGCAGTCGTGGGTGAACAGGGAGTACAGGAGGGGACTAAGCATACACCCCTGTGCTGAGGATCAGCGTGGCAGACGTGTTGTAGTCTACCCTTACCACCTGAGGACGGCCCGTCACAAAGTCCACAATCCAGTTGCAGAGGGAGGTGTTTAGTCCCAGCGTCCTTGGATTATTATTAAGCTTTGTGGGCACTATGGTGTTGAATGCTGAGCTGTAGTCAATGAACAGCATTCTCACATAGGTGTTCCTTTTGTCCAGGTGGGAAAGGGCAGTGTGGAGTGCGATTGAGATTGCGTCATCTGTGGATCTGTTGGGGTGGTATGGGAATTGGAGTAGGTCTATGTTATCCGGGAGGATGCTGTTGATGTGAGCCATGACCAGCCTTTCAAAGCACTTCATGGCTACCGACGTGAGTGCTATGGGGCGGTAATCATTTAGGCAGGTTACCTTCACTTTCTTGGGCACAGGGATTATGGGGGTCTGCTAGAAACATGTAGGTATTACAGACTTGGTCAGGCAGAGGTTGAAAATGTCAGTGAAGACAGTTGCCAGTTGGTCCGCGCATGCTTTGAGTAAACATCCTGGTAACCCGTCTGGACACGAGGCTTTGTGAATGGGGACCTGTATAAAGATATTGCTCACATCGGCTACCAAGAGCAACATCACACAGTCGTCCAGAACACGTGCTCTCATGCATGCTTCAGTGTTACTTGCCTCGAAGAGAGCACAATAGGCATTTAGCTCATTTGGTAGGCTCGCGTAACTGGGCAGCTCGCAGCTGGGTTTCCCTTTGTAGTCCATAATAGTTTTCAAGCCCTGCCACATCCGACGAGCGTCAGAGCCGGTGTAGTAGGATTTAATTTGAATCCTGTATTGACGCTTTGCCCGTCTGAGGGCGTAGAGGGATTTCATATAAGCATCCCGATTAGTGTCCCACTCCTTGAAAGCAGCAGCTCTAGCCTTTAGCTCAATGTGGATGTTGCCTGTAATCCATGGCTTCTGGTTGGGACATATACTCCTCAATGCCATTGGATGAATACCGGAACATATTCCTGTCTGTGCTAGCAAAACAGTCATGTAGAGTTGGGTGAATTTTGGCCCATTATTCCTGACAGAGCTGGTGTAACTGAGTCAGGTTTGTAGGCCTCCTTGCTCGCACACGCTTTTTCAGTTCTGCCCACACATGTTCTATGGGATTGAGGTCAGGGCTTTGTGATGGCCACTCCAATACCTTGACTTTGTTGTCCTTAAGCCAAGATAAAGCTTTGCTTTATCTTGGCCAGGTCGCAATTGTAAATGAGAACTTGTTCTCAACTTGCCTACCTGGTTAAATAAAGGTAAATAAATAAATAAATAAATAAGCCGTTTTGCCACAACTTTGGAAGTATGCTTGGGGTCATTGTCCATTTGGAAGACCCATTTGCGACCAAGCTTTAACTGATGTCTTGAGATGTTGCTTCAATATATCCACAAAATTTTCCTACCTCATGATGCCATCTATTTTGTGAAGTGCACCAGTCCATCCTGCAGCAAAAAACGTCCAGAACATAATGCTGCCACCCCCGTGCTTCACGGTTGGGATGGTGTTCTTTGCCTTGCAAGCCTCCCCATTTTTTCCTCCAAACATAACGATGGTCATTATGGCCAAACAGTTTCATCAGACCAGAGGACATTTCTCCAACAAGTGAGATCTTTATTCCCATGTGCAGTTGCAAACCGTAGTCTGGCTTTTTTATGGCAGTTTTGGAGCAGTGGCTTCTTCCTTGCTGAGCGGCCTTTCAGGTTATGTCGATATAGGACTCGTTTTACTGTGGATATAGACACTTTTGTACCCGTTTCCTCCAGCATCTTCACAAGATCCTTTGGTGTTGTTCTGGGAGTGATTTGCACTTTTTGCACCAAGGTACGTTCATCTCTAGGAGACAGAACGCGTCTCCTTCCTGAGTGGGATGATGGCTGCGTGGTCCCATGGTGTTCATACTTGCATACTATTGTTTGTACTGATGAACATGGTACCTTCAGGTGTTTGGAAATTGCTCCCAATGATGAACCAGACTTGTGGAAGTCTGCAATTTTTGGTATTGGTGATGTCAATTAGCCTATCAGAAGCTTCTAAAGCCATGACATCATTTTCTAGAATTTTCCAAGCTGTTTAACGGCACAGTCAACTTAGTGTACATAAACTTCTTACCCACTGTAGTTGTGATACAGTGAATTATAAGTTAAATAATCTGTCTGTAAACAATTGTTGGAAAAAGTACTTGTGTAATGTACAAAGTAGATGTCCTAACTGACTTGCCAAAACTCTAGTTTGTTAACAAGAAATTTGTGGAGTGGTTGAAAAACAAGTTTTAATGACTCCAACCTAAGTGTATGTAAACTTCCGACTTCAACTGTATAATACTAATTGTAATTTGTAACAATTCATGCTCGACATCCAGAAATTAATACATACCCTATCAAATGTAACATATCACACTAATTTGAGTGTCCTGGATTTTTGTTTGCTATGTTCTTGCAACCTGGTCTCAGAACATTTAGTATTCTACCCCTGAGTCCAGGTTGGTACAGTAAAGACGACAATGACCCTGTGTACCCCTGATTCAAAACAGTCGGTTTTAATGGCTTTCTACAATTGAAGTTTGTCTCCCAATAGGGGTTGTTATTTCTCACAGAGGTTATTGACTGTATGTGACATATTCGTGCATCTACAGTTTTTTTCTCAGTTGCCCAGTGTGAAACTTCACATTTTGAGTCCATTTAGGTCACATGGCGCATCATCCACTTACTATTCACCATTACATGTTTTACTTTTTTATGAACCTTTATTTAACTAGACAAGTCATTTAAGAACAAATTATTATTTACAATGACAGCCTACACCGGCCAAATCTGGATGATGCTGGGCCAATTGTCCGCCGCCCTATGGGACTCCTAATCACAGCCGGTTGTGATACAGCCTGGATTCAAACCAGGGTCTATAGTAATGGCTCTAATGCCTCACTGAGATGCAGTGTCTTAGACCGCTGCACCACTCAGGAGCCCAAATAAACACTCAACACTCCATCAGAGACAAGAACTTGTTACCCTGCTGAGAGAGTCTGTTCTTTCAAAGAGGGAAGGTCTGTATGACTAAATGAGAGCAGGGAAGCAGTGTTAAAAAAAGACGTTTTGTGAGTTTCCTGAGGATATTCACATAGAGGCAGAAAACACGTTGTTGCAATTGAACAAAGGGGAGATTGAAAGATTCTGCTTGTAAAACGTTGACATTGCCCAGTATATTAAAATGTACTAAAACTGAGTGCAGTGCTCTTCAATTAAATTTAACCTTATGCCGAGTACAGAGTAGGCAGCCTGGGCAGCAGGTAGCCTAGTGGTTAGAGTGTTGGGCCAGATAACCAAAAGGCTGCCAGTTTGAATCCCTAAACCGACAAGGTGAAAAATCTATCAATTGAACAAGGCACTTAACCCTAATTGATTATTGCAGAACATGGTTGTGAGCCCCACTCTCTGAGGGTGTCTCAGGGAACTTTGGATAGAAAAAAAATGTTTCCAATTCACACATGTGTATAATACAAATATAAGCACCCACCAAATGTGTATTTTACTTACAATAGCTGCATACAGCTAACTGATAAAATGAAAGATACACCAACATAAAATAAAATGTCTTACTAGGGCATTGGGCCACTATGAGCCGACAAAACAGCTTCAATGCACCATGGCATAGATTCTACAAGTGTCTAGAACTCTGTCACACCCTGATTTGTTTCACCTGTCATTGTGCTTGTCTTCACCCTCCTCCAGGTGTCGCCCATCTTCCCCACTTATCCCCTGGGTATTTATACCTGTATTTTTCTGCTGTCTGTCTGTGCCAGTTCATCTTGTTTGTTCTAGTCAACCAGTGTTTTCTCTGCTCCTGTTTTTCCCCAGTCTCTCTTTTCTCTTCCTCCTGGTTTTGACCCTTGCCACTCCTGACTCTGAGCCCGCCTGCCTGACCACTCTGCATGCCCCTGAGCCTGCCTGCCATCCTGTACCTTTGCCGCTACTCTGGATTATCGACCCCTGCATTGACCTGTCGTTTGCCTGCCCCTGTTGTTGCAATAGACATAGCCTAGCGTTGAGCGTTGGGCCAGTAACCGAAAGGTTGCCAGATCGAATCCCCGAGCTGACAAAGTAAAAATCTGTTGTTCTGCCCCTGAACAAGGCAGTTAACCCACTGGTCCTAAGCCATCATTGTAAATCAGAATTTGTTCTTAACTGTATCCCTAATTTACTCATGTTTTCTTTATTTTGGCAGTTATGTAATTAGTTAATGTAATTATAAAATATTCACTTACAGTAGCAGGCACTGTAAGTGACATAGAAGTTTAGGAGCTGCATATAAAACAGGACTAAATGTTCTTTGCAAAACTTCCTGTGTTACTTTGTCCAACAAAGAACCTAGATTTGTCATTCCTTTGGGGTGCAGTCTGTCAAGGCACACATCTTGTTCGAGTAGCAGTTTGTTGCTGGCGAGAACAGGCTGTCAAACAGACTCAGTACTAATGGTGCTATTTAAGAAACTACAGTATCATGGAAACCAAAAGTTTGTTACTCTGACCATGTGGAAAACAAACCTAACATGAAATAGACATTGTCTTTAATGATCACTTTCATATTTTTCCATGTTTGAAGAAAGAGCAAGTATTTCAACAGAGTCATAGCTCTACTACTCATACTCATTGTCTACTAGTGTCACGCCCTGGCCATAGAGAGGCTTGCGACTAGGGTGGGCATTCTAGTTTCTTTATTTCTACGTTTTCTATTTCTTTGTTTTTGGCCAAGTGTGGTTCCCAATCAGAGGCAGCTGTCTATTGTTGTCTCTGATTGGGAATCGTAGTTGTTTTCTGTATAGTTTATTTGCCTTACAGAACTGTTTGTTTTTTCTCTTTGTTATTTTGTTAGAGTGTTTTTTGAGCAATAAAGAATCATGAACACTTACCACGCTGCGCTTTGGTCCGATCCTCATTCCGACGAGAGCCGTAACAACTAGTGTTTCATGTTTTCTAAAACATAATTGCAAAGCAGCTTTGTCTGGCTGAAAGGATGGAATACTTTGTCCATGATCCCATCTCATTCAAAGGCTTTTTGGTCGCTGTCAGAATTTATGAAATAGCTGCTAAATTAACATGTTTTCGGTTGTCCACAAGATTTCAGTGAATTTATTTGAATCAGGTACGCATCCAAACCAAACATGTTATATATATGCAATCATCAGATCATGCCAGTTCAGTCTATGTCTCATGTTGTATAACTCTGCTGTGTGTCTTTCACAGTAAACAACACATTTGCTCATTTATTCCTGGTCTTTATTATTTTTCTAAATTGGAGTCATTCGCAGTTGCCTGTTTTTCCATTTAACATAACACTCTTCACACTGTTCAATACCAGCAATCTTATCCTTTACTTTCTACTCAAGATGGTCTTTCTACTTAATGTCAACAAACAGGCCAACTCAAGAGCATCTGACATTGAATGTAGAGACCAAAGAGATTCCTGATGAATGACCAAACTATATATTATCTAATTTCATCTCATATTTCATGAGGATAATTCTCTCTCTTTTTTTTATCGCAGTGTCAGATAAAAATAAACTTCAGACCTGGCTGAGAATCACTGGGGAAGCAGCAGAAATGATTGATAACAGAGCTCATGATCTTTCGTCTCCTGTTTCTCTTGCACTCACGCTACCAAATCCTTAGATCATTTTGCTCTGCTTAGTTACCTCACATATGCACTCTCTTGGGTTCTCAGTTCAGCCTGATGGACACAATCAGAGCTCAGATTCTGATTGTGAGTAATCAGAAATTTCAATAGCTGCTTTCTCCTCCCCTCTGAGCAGCTAGAAATGTTTCCCACTTGACAGTCAGCAGAACCACTGCATTGCATTCATCAGAACAGAATGGAGTAGAATCAATGCTTCCTCCAGCCCATGCCCAGCATAGCCCATTCACTTCACTTCACACTATCTTGGTGGAAGGAGTATATTACTTTCCCCAGCAGGACATCTGATTGATATATCCATGTGAACATTTGAGCTGTGAATGGAGTCATGGGAGATTGGAGAGATTGAAATTGTATATAAGATGGGTTACGTGACTATTTTCTAGTCATACACTCAAGACAATTTTCTGTTTGATGGAACATGTCTGTAAAAGGAGAGGAGTAGAATTCTGATGCCATCATTTACTCTCTCTGGTTGGTAGACAATGCATACAGTCTTGTCTGCCATGTGTCCTCCTGTGACAGGTCACCTTAGATGGGTCGTTTAATTTGAACATCAATAGTAGATGTATTTTTGACTGGGTCATTCTCTGTCTAGATGGAGTTGGTGCATATAATGAAGGCTATGTGGAAAAGGTCTGACCCTGTCCTAAATAAAGAACGTTGACTAAGATTAGTTGTGGCTGCAATCTTCTCTGGACTCTTTTGATGGGGATTCAGTTATTACTCTTTTCCTAAAATGTAATTATTTGTTCCTCAGTGTTGCCAGGATACCAGTTCTTAGCTTTATCAGCAAATTACCCTCGTTATTGTATTCTTAAACACAGGCATTAAGATTTTGTCAAGGGTTCTGTGTGGTCAGAAAAGTTGTTTTAATTCCTCTTGCCAAGTGTGAAGAATTAGCATTCCTTCATGTCTACACAAGTGTAAACCATAAGCAAAATATGCACAAAGAGTAAACAGTATTTTACATCCCAATCATACCTCTTTCTCCAATCTCTCTCTCACACACACACACACACACACACACACACACACACACACACACACACACACACACACACACACACACACACACACACACACACACACACACACACACACACACACACACACACACACACACACACACACACCTACCAAAACACACCAATCTAGATGACCTGATTTACCTCAACACAGAATCATTCATTCTGAATCAGCAATGACAGCCGTAAACTTAGACATTATAGCCAGCTATCTGTGGTACACAGACATGTAGGCCTACTACTGCCAAGACACTATATTTTATATGAGGGAAGTCTGGTAGACAGATAAACAACAAATTAATGAATGCTTCAAAGAGGCAATGAATTAAGCGATTGCACAGATGGTTCCATGACTCATCTGCCCCAATCCTATCTCTCACCTTTTTAAAAGTAATTCATTTGGACAAAGAAAAAGATGGTAACACCTCCATTTAAGTGGTCCTTACTACAGTGTAATTACATGTGTAATTACACTGTAACAAGTATTGTAGGTAACTGTAACAACTCATAGTTACAATGTAATAACAACATGTAACTGGTAGTAATTGCTCTCTGTAATTATAGAAGTGTAACAACGAATGCTTGTTACAAATGTGCAAGTTTCCACTAAATTTACAAACTTATACAGTACATTACCCATCATGACACCCTGGCCCTCATTTTCAAGCTTCTGGAAGTGCGATCCAAGTGGGATGATAAATCCAAGTAATATCTGCAAGTGTACAATGTAATTACTAGGTGTTACACAGGATTTTTGCTAGTTAAAATGGAGTGTATCTTGGGGTACTTGTGATTATAGTTTACCAACATCCAGTGGTGGAACTCATTGTTCTATCTTGCTCTATACAGTTTCTATTCACAAATCTAGAATATGTTATGAACAGACTCAGTAGACTGAGTTTATTAGACTTTACAATTTGCCAGAGTTTCTAAAAATGGTGTTGTTCAGAAGGAGTGCGAGGGCAAATTGAGTTATTGCCCACACGCACTTCACAGACTAGGTGTTACCTAATGGAAATATGCTAATTTAGTTAGTTGGTGTTAGCATGCACGCTTATAGCTATCTGGATAACACAAGGACTAGCTAGGTAGCTAGCTAGGTAACATGCGCCGAACACAACGAAACCTTACCATGAAAGGCTTACTTACAAGCCCTTAACCAACAGCGCAGATCAATAAATAGAGTTGTGAAGATATTTACTAAATAAACTAAAGCAGAATTTAAAAATATTTTTTAAAGCAACACAATAAAAAAACAACAACGAGGCTATATACAGAGGGTACCGGTACCGAGTCAATGTGCGGGGGTACTGGCTAGTTGAGGAAATTTGTACATGTACTGTAGGTAGGGGTAAAGTGACTATGCATAAATAATAAATAGCGAGTAGCAGTACTGTAAAAACAAAGGGGTGGGGGATAGCAGTTTTATGGCTTGGGGGTAGAAGGTGATATCTAGTATTGGGTAAGGTAGTGTCTAATGCTGAATTGTCATAGGCTACAGATTTGAGTAGTGTCTTATTCCTCACCTGGGATGACACTCATAATAGATCTGTTTTCATAAGCTCAACCGACTTAACCCATATGGCTTTATTTTGGGGACAAGTGCTAGCAACAACTTTGACTGGCGATATATTTTCAGCAGTTCACATTCATAGGTAGGCCATAATAGCATAGGCTATAATCTCCCAGACACCCAGCACAACCACAAGGGATCCCAACCTCAGTCACACTTGTTAATGAATCGGATGCAGCTGAGAAAACCCCAAAAAGTAAGTTGGTGATTTTAGTGGAAACCTGTCCATTTGTAACATACATGATAACAAGCATTTGTTGTTACACTTCTGTAGTTACAGACAATAATTTGTGGTGAGGTGCGTACTGGCGGCAGAGAAGTCAGAAGCAGGAGAGCGAAAACTGATTTACAATAGTGTCATTTAATATCCATAAACCACCGTCAACAGAACAATACAATAAATGGGTCAAACAAAACCCGGTAAATACCAGAATACAGTGCATAAGCACTACAAGAAACAATTACCGACAAGGACGTGAGGGGAAACAGAGGGTTAAATACACAACATGTAAGGCTGTAACATGTAACATGTAAGGAAGTAAGGCTGATCGAGACCCCAGACGTTCCATGAACGCCTTCCAGACCCTAGACGTGAACTGGGGACCCCGATCAGACACTATATCCTCAGGCACCCCGTAGTGCCAGAAGATGTGTAAACAAGTAGGGCCATAGGGAGACCAGGCAGAGGGAGGAGACAACAGGACTTAGAGAAGCGATCCACAACGACCAGGATCGCAGTGTTACCCTGTGAGGGTGGAAGATCAGTCAGAAAATCCACCGACAGGTGCAACCAAGGCCGCTGTGGAATGGGTAAGGGGTATAGCTTACCTCTGTGCAGGTGCCTAGGAGCCTTACACTGGGCGCACACCAAGCAGGAAGAAAGGGTTAAAGAGGGGTTAAATACACAACATGTAATTGATGGAATTGGAACCAGGTGTGATGGAAGAAAAGACAAATCCAATGGAAAATGAAAAGTGGATCAGCGGTGGCTAGAAGGTCGTCGACTTCGACCGCCGAACGCCGCCCGAAACAAGGAGAAGGACCAACTTCGGCTGAAGTCGTGACAGTAATTACTACCAGTTACATGTTGTTATTACATTGTTTCTACGAGTTGTTACAGTTAACTACAATACTTGTTACAGTGTAGTTACACATGTAATTACACTGTAACAACAACCCCTTAAAAGGACGTGTTAATTATTATGTGTATTATAATTAACTGACATTTTTGTAGGGCTCAATACATTTTTAGTTAAGATAAATCAAGTCTGACAGTCTGCGCTACCGAACTGCCCCTAATCAAAACGAAACAAAACGGCCTAAACCCAACACAGAAAATTTAACTTTTTTCAATGTGTCAATCACTCTCGAGTCATCTGGGACCCACGAGCTAAGCCCAAGGGACTACTAGGGGGGCACTTGAACATTCGTAGTGTCATTCCAAAAAGTGATCAAATTCAACATCTACTCACAGACTCCAACCTTGACTTTCTCTGCCTCTCAGAGACATGGCTCCATAAACACTCTCCATGTGCTGCTTTGGTTGTGCCTGGCTACAATGTTTTCAGGAGAGACAGGATTGAGGGAAGAGGAGGGGGTGTGATGATTTACATTAAAGAACATATCCAATGTAAACTAATTGAGTGGTCATGTGATAATGAACTAGAATGTATCGGCCTGAACGTTACACTGTCTCCCCAAATGTCTTTTACCCTCATTGGAATGTATAGGCCACCTTCCACCAAAAGTGTGTTTTTTGATCAGTTTAATACCATGCTTAGGGAATGTGATTTTGGGAAAGAGGTCATCTTAATGGGAGATTTTAACATTAATTATGAAGACAAGTGTTGTAGGAAAACCCTCAAACGGATCATTAATACCTTTTACCTTACACAGCTAGTTAAAGGGCCAACCAGGGTGACTTGTTGCTCTAAAACACAGATTGATTTGGTGTTCAGTAATAAACCAGAGAGAGTGACTAAATCATTCAATATGGTTACTGGGCTGTCTGATCATAATCTGACACTTATAGCCAGAAAGCTGTCTAAGAGCAGGTTTAACCTCTCTACTGTTAGAAAGCCGGATCAACTCAGAATACCTAAGAGTGAATTAAATAATTTTGAAAAAGCAATTAAGGGAATAAACTGGAATGATCTCTTGTCCTATACAGACGTGGAAGCTGATAGTCAGGTTTTTCTATCCCAATCCAGACTACAATAAATGGCTTCCTAAAGAAAATCAAATCCAAACCTGGCCAAAAGAGCACTCTTCCTTGGCTAAATGGAGAAATCTGGAAATTGATGAAAGAACGAGATTATGCTCTAAAAATAGCCCTAAAATCTAAATTAGAGCATGACAGACGTAGGTTTACCATGTTGAGAAATAAGGTGATGAAAGAAATCAGACAGGCCAAGGCAAACTTTTTTATTAACATAATTGGTGAAGCAAAGGGAAATTCTAAATTGATATGGGAGAATCTAAAAAAGTTAACAGGGAAAGACCATAGTAACACTGCAAAAAGACTAGAAATCATGGTGAATAACAATCTAACACAGGATGCAGTCGAAATAGCAATAGCCTTCAATTCCTACTTTATTGACTCTGTCAGGGTACTGACACAGAACCCCTCCACTTGTTTCTTGGGCTCAGTGCTAGTGAATGACACTCAACCTGTCTTCATCATAAGGGAGGTTTCTGAGTCAAAGGTGAACAAGGTGATTAGCTCACTAAAGAACCCTAAAGCCAAAGATGTGTTTGGGATGGACTCTACCTTTCTTAAAAACTACAAAGAGTCACTCATTGGCCCCATTACTAAGGTCACCAACACATCTATTGGTCTCGGTGTGTTTCCAAGGGTATGGAAGTCGGCCATAATAACGGCCATCTTTAAATCAGGCGACCCTGCTAACGTGAGTAACTACAGGCCCATTAGTATATTACCTGTGGTGTCAAAGGTTGTTGAAAAGTGTGTAGCAGAACAACTGATTGCCCACCTCAACAACAGCCCCTTCACATTACACTCCATGCAGTTTGGCTTCAGAGCGAAACACTCCACAGAAACGGCCAACTGCTTTCTTCTGGAAAATGTGAAGTCCAAGATGGACAAAGGGGGTGCTGTTGGGGCTGTGTTTCTGGACCTAAGGAAGGCTTTTGATACTGTTAACCATGAGATTCTCATCACAAAATTGTCCAAGTTCAATTTTTCCCCTGATGCCTTGAATATATATACCTTGAAGGCAGAACTCAGTGTGTCAGAGTGAGCAATGAGCTGTCGCCCACTCGTAGCTATGATGTGGGCGTGCCCCAAGGGTCAATACTGGGGCCCCTCCTGTTCAGCCTGTACATTAATGATCTGCCTTCTGTCTGTACTGGGTCTGAAGTTCAAATGTATGCAGATGATACAGTGATATATGTGCATGCAAAGAGCAAACAACAAGCTGCACAAGAACTCACTACTGTAATGGTCCAGGTTACAAAGTGGCTCAGTGACTCGTGTTTGCATCTCAATGTGAAAAAAACTGTTTGCATGTTCTTCACAAAGAGGGCAACAGATGCTACTGAGCCAGATGTCTATGTGTCAGGGGAGAAGCTCCAGGTGGTATCCGATTTTATGTACCTTGGCATCATACTTGAGTCCAACCTCTCTTTTAAAAAGCATGTGAAAAAGGTAATTCAAATAACCAAATTCAACCTAGCTAATTTCCGATTTATACGAAGTTGTTTGACTACAGAGGTAGCAAAACTGTACTTCAAATCTATGATACTCCCCCACTTAACATACTGCTTGACTAGTTGGGCCCAAGCTTGCTGTACAACATTAAAACCTATTCAGTCTGTCTACAAACAGGCTCTCAAAGTGCTTGATAGGAAGCCCAATAGCCATCATCATTGTCACATCCTTAGAAAGCATGAGCTCTTGAGTTGGGAAAATCTTGTGCAATACACTGACGCATGTCTTGTATTCAAGATCCTCAATGGCCTGGCTCCCCCTCCACTCAATATTTTTGTTAAACAGAAAACCCAGACATATGGCAGCAGATCCACAAGGTCTGCCATGAGAGGTGACTGTATAGTTCCCCTATGGAAAAGCACCTTTAGTAAATCTGCATTCACTGTGAGAGCTTCCCATGTCTGGAATACACTGCCATCAGACACACATAACTGCACCACATATCACACTTTCACAAAATGCTTGAAGACATGGCTAAAGGTCAATCAGATTTGTGAACATGGTCCCTAGCTGTGTGTTGCCGCTCTCCATGTTGTCTGTTGTCTGTAGCTTGTGAGGTGTGGAAACACTTTGTTGCTTTTATGAATTTTGTCTTGCTGCTTTTTGTTTTATGCTGCTCTGTCTGTATGCTACGTCTTGCTTGTCCTATGTTGCTATGTCTTGCTTGTTCTATGTTGCTATTGTCTATATTGTAATTGTTTTTAATAACCTGCCCAGGGACTGCGGTTGAAAATTAGCCGGTTGGCTAAAACCGGCACTTTTACTGAAATGTTGATTAATGTGCACTGTCCCTGTAAAAATAAAAATAAACTCAAACTCAAACTCAAACATTTTAAAGTGGAAATTACAAACTTTAGAAACCTTTTTAAACCTTGAATACCCTACAATTTGCATTTCCTGCTGCACAGGAAAATGATCTGTTGTAACAGAGTGATCAAATTAAGATAGTACATCTGTGTAGAGGCCAACAACCATTGCAAGCTCAACTCAATGGGCAAAGCCCATAGAGAATGATAGAGGCCTCTAGTGGCCAATAGGCCGTGTTAGCATGGGCATGCCTTGCATGGGCATGCCATTTTAATGTAGCCAACTGGGTGGGACTCAAAACGGTGCTGCCCATGCTGTCACAGACGCTATACTGGTACAGATTGTATATGTGCTCACATTCTGAGAATGGTGGTCAAATCTGGAGGAGGTGGTGTGGCAGCCTAACATTTCACAATCTTGTTAAAGGCTCAGTTGTCCAAAACAATCTTGGGAGTAGTGGAAAAATAAGACATTAGCATAGTGTTGGTCAAATTGCCCAGCCCCTCATAAGTAAACTTACTCACAGCTCGTAAAGCAGTGTTGTAACGTCGGACGCAGATGGATTGATGATTGAACAGATGGGTTGCAGGCTTTTAGTACTGATGCTTTTTAGCCCACTCATTACTTGTCTTGGAGCCATTGGTTGTATGACCCTGGCAAATACTGCAGTGATTGAACTGATGATTAATTGATGCAACATTGGAAAATAGAGGTAGAGATACTTTATCATACATAATTCCAGCTGTCATACATTCTTCCTCTCTAACACAGATTTCCACAAGGTCTCAGACTCTAGGGTGGAAAAATGCTTACAAGAAAGAAACAGATGAAGACAGACAGAGTTGTTGATTTCCATTGTTACTTGTAATGTTAAAAAGGGGAGAAAAGGACAATCCCATTTTCTAAATTAGCTATCTAAGCTACTCACTCTATAGGCTACAGATTTCAGTCACCACTAGAATAGTTATTTTTATGTTGTATCTTCGTATCATCTA
This sequence comes from Oncorhynchus kisutch, assembly GCF_002021735.2. Taxonomy (NCBI): domain Eukaryota; kingdom Metazoa; phylum Chordata; class Actinopteri; order Salmoniformes; family Salmonidae; genus Oncorhynchus; species Oncorhynchus kisutch. Next base: position 22,971,653 of record NC_034179.2, read on the forward strand.
ATTATTAATCTAACAATACAATTCCTAATTGTTTTGTAATATGTTCCAGCTCATCTATTGTTTGTATGCATTTTCACATGGTATTGAGTAATTATACAGAAATTTTACTAGGCAAGTTAGTTAAGAACAAATTCTTATTTTCAATGACAGCCTAGGAACAGTGGGTTAACTGCCTTGTTCAGAGGTAGAACAACAGATTTGTACCTTGTCAGCTCAGGGATTTGAACTTGCAACCTTTTGGTTACTAGCCCAACGCTCTAACCACTAGGCTACCCTGCCGCCCCTGTGTATTTGCACTGTAGATATTACATTTACTCTGTGGAAAACAATGGACAATTAACACATTGAAAAATCTATGACACACATAACATCTTATACTCACATTCTAATATCTTCCAAAACAGCAAGTGCAATCATTCAACATACTTGTATAACCTTTACTATTGCAATTGACCTTTCATACAATCTAATATTCAGGTTCATTCCAACATACACTGTATTACTGGCTGGCTGGTAATTCATTGACTGCAGTATCATGCCATTGTTCATACTGTCAAACCACCCAGCCTATAACAACAGTTCATCTTTGGAGAGTTAATTTCCATGTCTGACTCCAGTCGCTTACATTCTGCCTTGACCAGGCAGCAAACATCAGACTTAGTGCCTGTGATAACTCTGCTGTCATTCTGTCAACTGAATCATCTGGGGTTGAACTATCTTGACAAACCATAGACCTTTTCTGATTTGATGGATTGGCCACAAGATGACGTTCTACGACATGTCCAATGACGTCCTGAAGTCCTATGATGTGAGGACTTGTCTGGCCATCTGTCACTAAGCCATTCCCAGATGATTTGTAGTTTCTCCAGTGGGTATCCTAGAGACACAAATATTATTTGAATACTACATTTATCCTTGTTCCATCCTTCACACTCCCATTCCTAAGTGGACCTTGTAATGCAGCTCAATTATCATTCTAAAAGACAGCACATTAATATTGTCACGCCCTGACCGGTGAGAGCTTTATATGTCTCTATTTTGGTTTGGTCAGGGTGTGATTTGGGTGGGCATTCTATGTTCCTTGTTCTATGATTTCTCCACCGTGTAGAAATGCTCACCCAGACCCTCCCCTATAGGTTCAGGTTTTGCGGCCGGAGTCCGCACATTTAGGGGGGGGGGGGGTACTGTCATGCCTTGACCGTAGAGAGCTTTATATGTCTCTATTTTGGTTTGGTCAAGGTGGGCATTCTATGTTCCTTGTTCTATGATTTGTATTTCTGTGTGTTTGGCCAGGTGTGGTTCTCAATCAGAGGCAGCTGTCTATTGTTGTCTCTGAGAACCATACTTAGGTAGCTTTTTGCCAACATGTATTTGTGGGTAGTTGTCCATGTATAGTTGCCTGTGAGCACTACGTTGGCTTCACGTTTTCGTTTGATGTTTATTGTTTTGTTGGCGACAGCTTAAAATAAAGAAGTATGTACGCTCCCCACGCTGCACCTTGGTCCACTGTTTCCACCTTAGACGATTGTGACAAATATTGGCAACGCTGTAATAGTGGCATTGATGTATCTACATCCTTGGAAAGACTGCTCTCATGAAACATGTACTGCCAATTAATGTAAACTAACTTTTGCTGCCTATTCTCAAATTATTTATCACAATTTCAAAATTAGACAATTGTCTGTGACAGTGCGGCTAACTAGTCTAGTGGCCTAATGAAACTTCTAGAAATCAACTAGACAGGGTTTCCTCTGATCTACAGTACGATCCAAACCACAGAGTAGTGAGTGCCCAATTAGTCATATATGAGAGCACAACAAAAACAAGATGTACTCACAGCTATAACGAACAAACATTATTCTGTCTGATCCCTGGTGTTAGAAATCGATGCTCAGAATAAACGGAAAGTTGTGGTGTTTTATCTGAGTTTGAATGTATGAAAACTTCTCTCAGATACTCTGATGTATATAGGTATAGATAGAGAGGCTCATATCTGAACACCATGTGATAGAGATAACATAACAGATAAAAATACACCTTATGGATCAGAGGGGACTGTGAACAAACATACACACACACACATACGACAACATACGCACTATATACACATGGACACCTGGATTTTGTGTTGTAGATATTGTAGTATGTGCTCTCAGGCCACTACTCTACTACAACATATTATGTGGTAGTAGAGTAGTGGCCTGAGGGCACACACTTAATGTGTTGTGAAATCTGTTGTGCAATGTATTGTAATTTTTAAAAAATTGTATAACTGCCTTAATTTTTCTGGACCCCAGGAAGAGTAGCTGCTGCCCTAATAAATAATAAATACAAATACACACCTTTAATAACAGATCACACAAAGGATTTCCAAATACCCCCCCCCCCAAAAGGTCTTGAACAATTACTTACAGTACTTATCAGCAAAGTAGTGATATTCCCTGCTTCCAAATGAAAGATTAGTTTTATACCCTTACGAAAACACAAAGTTCATTGGCCCTACAGGGTTTTCTTATGTCTGTTAAGCCTGTTATACAGTGGGGCAAAAAAGTATTTAGTCAGCCACCAATTGTGCAAGTTCTCCCACTTAAAAAGATGAGAGAGGCCTGTAATTTTCATCATAGGTACACTTCAACTATGACAGACAAAATGAGAGAAAAAAAATCCAGAAAATCACATTGAAGGATTTTTTCTGAATTTATTTGCAAATTATGGTGGAAAATAAGTATTTGGTCAATAACAAAAGTTTATCTCAATACTTTGTGATATACCCTTTGTTGGCAATGACAGAGGTCAAACGTTTTCTGTAAGTCTTCACAAGGTTTTCGCACACTGTTGCCGGTATTTTGGCCCATTCCTCCATGCAGATCTCCTCTAGAGCAGTGATGTTTTGGGGCTGTTGATGGGCAACACGTACTTTCAACTCCCTCCAAAGATTTTCTATGGGGTTGAGATCTGGAGACTGGCTAGGCCACTCCAAGACCTTGAAATGCTTCTTACGAAGCCACACCTTCGTTGCCCGGGCGGTCTGTTTGGGATCATTGTCAGGCTGAAAGACCCAGACACATTTAATCTTCAATGCCCTTGCTGATAGAAGGAGGTTTTCACTCAAAATCTCACGATACATGGCCCCATTCATTCTTTCCTTTACATTGATCAGTCGGCCTGGTCCCTTTGCAGAAAAACAGCCCCAAAGCGTGATGTTTCCACTCCCATGCTTCACAGTAGGTATGGTGTTCTTTGGATGCAACTCAGCATTCTTTGTCCTCCAAACACGACGAGTTGAGTTTTTACCAAAAAGTTATATTTTGGTTTCATCTGACCATATGACATTCTCCCAATCTTCTTCTGGATCATCCAAATGCTCTCTAGCAAACTTCAGACGGGCCTGGACATGTACTAGCTTAAGCAGGGGGACACGTCTGGCACTGCAGGATTTGAGTCCCTGGCGGCGTAGTGTGTTACTGATGGTAGGCTTTGTTACTTTGGTCCCAGCTCTCTGCAGGTCATTCACTTGGTCCCCCCGTGTGGTTCTGGGATTTTTGCTCACCGTTCTTGTGATCATTTTGACCCCACGGGGTGAGATCTTGCGTGGAGCCCCAGATCGAGGGAGATTATCAGTGGTCTTGTATGTCTTCCATTTCCTAATAATTGCCCCCACAGTTGATTTCTTCAAACCAAGCTGCTTACCTATTCCCAGCCTGGTGCAGGTATACCATTTTGTTTCTGGTGTCCTTTGACAGCTCTTTGGTCTTGGCCATAGTAGAGTTTGGAATGTGACTGTTTGAGGTTGTGGACAGGTGTCTTTTGTACTGATAACAAGTTCAAACAGGTGCCATTAATACAGGTAATGAGTGGAGGACAGGGGAGCCTCTTAAAGAAGAGTTCAAGTTACAGGTCTGTGAGAGCAAGAAATCTTGCTTGTTTGTAGGTGACCAAATACTTATTTTCCACCATAATTTGCAAATAAATTCATAAAAAATCCTACAATGTGATTTTCTGGATTTTGTTTTCTAATTTTGTCTGTCATAGTTGAAGTGTACCTATGATGAAAATTAAAGGCTTCTCTCATCTTTTTAAGTGGGAGAACTTGCACAATTGGTGGCTGACTAAATACTTTTTTGCCCCACTGTATATACACTGCACATGCCCAGGTGGCACTGAAGGGACAAACAGAACTACTGTGGTTTATCAACTGAAACTCACCCACTGCTCAAGTCCACTGACTACACAAACCACCCACATACACATATTGAGGCGTGGGAAGTTGATGCATTTAACATTCTCAGCACTCAACCACTTCCTTTATTAGAATGCTAAGATATGTACCGGTAATATGGTGGCACTAAAATTATTGACATGCACAAAGCAGTGTAACTACAATATTGGTACCAAGGTTATTCTATTAAATGAAAACTGAAACTAAAATAAACACTCAAATTGAATAACTATTTAGTAAACTAAAGTAAAAATTAAAATGAAAAACATGTACTGAAAGTACTATATTTGACTGCAAATTGAACTAAAATAAAATAAATTACAGAGTAACCATCATAAATTATGTTTAGTTTTAGTTTTTTTCTACCTGGCTAAAATCAAATGGGGTTTACAAGCATTTTTCCAAATGGGGTTTTTGAGCTTGTAAATATGGTGGGTAAATGCTACAAGTTAGATGCAAATATTTCAAATAGGCCTAGTTTGTGCATCATCATCACTAGCTATCACTAGCTAATGGAAGAAATCCGAGGGCGAGCACAGAGCTTGACTGGGGCAAGCTAGAGCAGCTTGTGAAGTTGCTGGAGCTGTTTACAATCTACATCGACCAACTTCAAACTGAATCCTCTGGCAGCCAACTTCGATCCAACCCCTGCAGCAGCTTGCTTGATGGACCCAAGAGTGTCTCTGGCACTTTGCTCAACAGAGATGGAGCCACTGATGAGGGAAGCAGAGTCTTTGTACTTCAGCAAATCAGAGAGTACAGCCGTGGAGCAGCAGGACCCCCAAAGGTGCCAGCACCTTGAATCCAGCAAGCATCTCGACCACAGTTCTTCAGAAATATAGCTTTGTTGCATCTAAGATTGTGTCTTAGGGGGAGGGTCAACCTGGCAGGGAATTAAGTGCCCCGTGTGAGCTGCGGAAATACCTGGAAGAGGTAAATGGGGCATGGTTACAGATTCAAGTCTCCAGTTTTGTCAGGCAAGGATGGCTGTTTATCTAAAGCTCTACCCTGTGGTGCTGGATCTGGTTTCTGCCCCTACATGAATATTCAGCCTGTCATCGTGCTTGAGAAACCGAACATCCACCTGTCTGGAACGCAGAGTCTACTTGAAGATAAACCAGAAAATCGTGTTTGGTTAAACAAACAAACAAACAAACAAACAAGACAAACAAACAAACACACACACACACACACATACACAGACACACACACACAATTAAATCATGGCACATTTGACATGTTGTGTTTACAGTGCATTCGGAAAGTATTCAGAGCCCTTGAATTTTTCCACATTTTGTTACATTACAGCCTTATTCAAACATTGATAAAAAAAAGATATACATACATACAGTTGAAGTCAGAAGTTTACATACACTTTAGGAAAATACATTTAAACTCAGTTTATTACAATTCCTGACATTTAATCAGAATAAAAATTCCCTGTTTTAGGTCAGTCAGGATCACCACTTTATTTTAAGAATTTGAAATGTCAGAATAATAGAAGAGAATGATTTATTTAAGCTTTTATTTCTTTAATCACATTCCCAGTGGTTCAGAAGTTTACATACACTCAATTACTATTTGGTAGCATTGCCTTTAAATTGTTTAACTTGGGTCAAATGTTTCGGGTAGCCTTTCACAAGCTTCCCACAATAAGTTGGGTGAATTTTGTCCCATTCCTCGTGACAGAGCTGGTGTAACTCCCGACAGGATTGTAGGGCTCCTTGCTCGCAAACGCTTTTTCAGTTCTACCCACACATTTTCTATGGGATTGAGGTCAGGGCTTAGTGATGGCCACTCCAATACCTTGACTTTGTTGTCCTTAAGCCATTTTGCCACAACTTTGGAAGTATGCTTGGGGTCATTGTCCATTTGGAAGACCCATTTGCGACCAAGCTTTAACTTTCTGACTGATGACTTGAGATGTTGCTTCACTATATCCACATAATTTTCCTACCTCATGATGCCATCTATTTTGTGAAGTCCCTCCTGCAGCAAAGCACCCCCACAACATGATGCTGCCGCCCCTGTGCTTCACGGTTGGGACGATGTTCTTTGGCTTGCAAGCCTTCCCCCTTTTCCTCCAAAGATTACGATGGTCATTATGGCCAACCAGTTCTATTTTTTTCATCAGACCAGAGGACATTTCTCCAAAAAGTACGGTCTTTGTCCCCATGTGCAGTTGCAAACCATAATCTGTCGTTTTTATGGCGGTTTTGGAGCAGTGGCTTCTTCTTTGCTGAGCGGGCTTTCTGGTTATGTCGATATAGGACTCGTTTTACTGTGGATATAGATACTTTTGTACCTGTTTCCTCCAGCATCTTCACAAGGTCCTTTGCTGTTGTTCTGGGATTGGTTTGAACTTTCCGCACCAAAGTACGTTCATCTCTAGGAGACAGAATGCGTCTCCTTCCTGAGTGGGATGATGGCTGCGTGGTCCCATGGTGTTTATACTTGCATAATTTGGTTTTTGGGGTCTTGACTGGTTTCTTTTGATTTTCCCATGATGTCAAGCAAAGAGGCACTGAGTTTGAAGGTAGGCCTTGAAATACATCCACAGGTACACCTCCAATTGGCTCAAATGATGTCATTTAACCTATCAGAAGCTTCTAAAGCCATGACTTCATTTTCTGGAATTTTCCAAGCTGTTTAAAGGCACAGTCAACTTAGTGTATGTAAACTTCTGACCCACTGGAATTGTGATACAGTGAATTATAAGTGAAATAATCTGTCTGTAACAATTGTTGGAAAACTTACTTTTGTCATGCACAAAGTAGATCTCCTAACCGACTTGTCAAAACTCTAGTTTGTTAACAAGAAATTTGTGGAGTGGCTGAAAAACTAGTTTTAATGACTCCAACATAAGTGTATAAACTTCCAACTTCAACTGTATATATATATGTATATTCTCTCATCAATCTACATAGAATACCCTGAAAACGGGTTTTTAGAATTTTTGCAAATGTTTATCAAAAAAACAACTGAAATATCAAATTTACATAAGTATTCAGACCCTTTAAGTGGTACTTTGTTGAAGCACCATTAGCAGCGATTACAGCCTCGAATTTTATTGGGTATAACGCTACAAGCGTGGCACATCTGTATTTGGGGAGTTTCTCCCATTCTTCTCTGCAGATCCTCCCAAGCTCTGTCAGGTTGGATGGGGAGCGTCACTGCACAGCTATTTTCCGGTCTCTCCAGAGATGTTCAAACGGGTTCAAGTCCGGGCTCTATGTAGTCCACTCGAGGACATTCAGAGACTTGTCCCGAAGCCATTCCTGCGTTGTCTTGGCTGTGTGCTTAGGGTCGTTGTCCTGTTGGAAGGTGAACCTTCGCCCTAGGTCCTGAGCGCTTTGGAGCAGGTTTTCATCAAGGATCTCTCTGTACTTTGCTTCGTTCATCTATCCCTTGATCCTGACAAGTCTCTGCCGCTGAAAAATATCTCCACAGCATGATGCTACAACCCCCATGCTCCACCATAGGGATGGTGCCATGTTTCCTTCAAATGTGATGCTTGGTATTCACACCAAAGATTTCAATCTTAGTTTCACCAGACTAGAGAATCTTGTTTCTCATGGTCTGAGAGTTCTTTAGGTGCCTTTTGTCAAACTCCAAGCAGGCTGTCATGTGCCTTTTACTGAGGAGAGGGTTCCGTCTGGCCACTCTACCATAAAGGTATGATTGGTGGAGTGCTGCAGAAATGGGTGTCCTTCTGGAAGGTTCTCCCATCTCCACAGAGGAACTCTCGATCTCTGTCAGAGTGACCATCAGGTTCTTGGTCACCTCCCTGACCAAAGCCCTTCTCCCTCGATGGCCCAGTTTGGCCAGCCGGTCAGCTCTAGGAAGAGTCTTGGTGGTTCCCAACTTCTTCCATTTAAGAATGATGGAGGCCACTTTCTTGGGGACCTTCAATGCTGCAAAAATGTTTTGGTGTCCTTCTCCAGATCTGTATATGAAATATGACGAGTGGTACCCTATGATGTGTTGTGTTGGATTTGCAACAAACATACCACTTTGTGATCAGGAGAAAAGGTACATTTCTTTGCCACATTTTTTGCAGTATTACTTTAGTGCCTTATTGCAAACAGGATGTTTTGGAATATTTGTATTCTCTACAGGCTTCCTTCTTTTCACTCTGTAATTTATGTTAGTATTGTGGAGTAACTACACTTGTTGTTGATCCATCCACAGTTACTGTATCTCCAGTGTTGGGGAGTAACATGTTACATGTAATCCATTGCATGTAAGGGATTACAAAAAACGGTAACTGTAATCCGTTACATTACTAGCAGAAATATTGTAATCAGATTACAGATACTTTGAAAAACTAGAGGATTACTTCGAGGATTACTTTTAAATTAAGAAACGATGTTTGCGAGAAAAAAAATCTTTGACACTTCTGTTTTCTCAATGACATTCAAATCAGCATTGACAAAAGGCGCAAGTTTAAGTTTGTTCCACCTCAGCAGAGATTGACCACAAGTCAGAGACCCCTATGATGACACAACCAATGTGTTTGATGGAAAGAGGAAGGAACAGATTTTTGCACGCTATAGTCCAAGCTACAGTATGTCTTCCAATGGAGCGACTGCTGTCCGACTGCTGTCGGCATTCAAAAATTATCCAATTTGAAAAAAACTTTTGGAGGTAATGATGACAGCAGTGGTGTAGTCTACTGCGATACGGATATAACTTATTATTGATATCTACATATCGCATTGATGTGAATCACACTATTGCTCTCTCAATTAGCTATTTGCGGCTTATTGATTGGGGTTGTTGTGGATGGCTGTTCGCAAATCTAAATGTGTATTTGAACCCAATAATGGTTGAATTGAAAAAGTTTAATCTGCCTATTGTCATGACGTTGGCCTGGGGGTAGGTTTATGACAGTCATAAATACCTCTTCCCCCCTTTTTCCTCTCTCTACCCTACTGATGTTACATTTGCAAACCCCTTTGGTTAACATAGAGATTCTGGGAACATCAAAAGGTGGGGGGAAATGAACTATATTCTGGTAATCCGACCAATTGAACATATGCGGTGGTACTTAATGAATATGATGTCAGTTCGGTTGTCATCTGAGACATTCTCATCAATAATAAGATGACAAACTCTACAGTGGAAAATCTACAAATCAGAGTTATCGGATTCACATGGAATTGTTGTTCAATTTAAATGTTTGAATATGAAATTATTCTTGATGGGATGAAATGTGATTTTAGCTTCTAAAACGTGAGATTTGGGTTTTCATAAGGTGCTCAATCAGTGGCCCGCCCCTGTGAAGGGACATGGGCTATAAAACTTTTCAAACACACCCTCCTCTCCCTTCCGATATAAAGCCTTGATGACAATGTAACCTCCTGTTCCGAGGACGTGAGGACGACAGTCCGATGTCAGAATGGTTCAGATAATAACTACAGAATGAAGCCAACATCAGCGTGAGCTTTGGTTGCGAATGGTATGAACTTTGAACTCTTATTCCCTACAGAAGTGATATCTCCTAGCCGTTGAGTTAGCAACAGCAGATGCAAACGAGGGTTAGGAAGGAACAGACAGAGTATCCCGTCTATCACACAACAACGTTACTACAACGTATCCAATTGACAACCAGAGACATTCTTCAAAGGACAAAGGACTCGGTTGGACAACACGGCCTTCCATCTACCACCAACCTACCGAAGCGCAGCTCAGAGCAAATATTTATTGCATTTTCCTTTTCCAAATGGCCGGTAATGTAGAATGCATAAGATACTGTATTTACAATAGCACAGCTTCACCCTTCGTTCCTCAGTCTTCCCGCTCTTTCACTCAAACCCAGCCCCTTTTCTTTTGTGTAACAAGCTGTCATATCTGTTCCGCCCGCTAGGGACGTTTTCCTTTATGACGTCATTTGTAATCAAGTTATGATTTAATTATGTGTATGTGTAATTCTGTGTGATTAGTTAGGTATTTAGTAAATAAATAATTAAACCCAATTTTGTATTGCTGGTTCAACTTGTTTGCCAGGGTTCGTGAAGATAATCAAGAATTTACAACTTTCAGATGAGACTGAATTAAGATGACGATTAATATTGACTGCTATTGATGTAAAATATTACTAGGTCTTTAAGAGTTTATTCGGAAGATAACAGCTCTATAAATATTATTTCGTTCCCGACTCTCTAGTTAATTACATTTACATGATTTGCTCAATCAGGTAATATTAATTACAGAGAAATTATTTTATAGAATAGCATGTCATATCACTTAATCTGGCATAGCCAAAGACATGACATTATCAATCATTGTTTTTGAAACCAGTGCACAGCCAGTACAAAATATGCCCTTGCAAGAGCTGCATAGTGCGGATTCAAGCCAACGGAATAAAAGTGGGGCTTTCCTTCTTAATGTGTTTGAGCAAATCAGTTGTGTTGTGACAAGGTAGGGGTGATATACAGAAGATAGTCCTATTTGGTAAGAGACCAAGCCCATATTATGGCAAGAACCGCTCAAATATGCAAAGAGAATATGACAATCGATCATTACGTTAAGACATGAAGGTCAGTCAATGCTGAGCATTTCAAGAACTTTGAAAGTTTCAAGTGCAGTCGTAAAAACTATCAAGCGCTGTGATGAAACTGTCTCTCATGCGGACCGCCACAGGAAAGGAAGACCCAGAGTTACCTCTGCTGCAGAGGATAAGTTCATTAGAGTTACCAGACTCAGAAATTGCAGCCCAAAAAAATGTTTCACAGAGTTCAAGTAACAGACACATCTCAACATCAACTGTTCAGAGGAGACTGAGTGAATCAGGCCTTCATGGTTGAATTGCTGCAAAGAAACCACTACTAAAGGACACCAATAATAAGAAGAGACTTGCTTGGTCCAAAAAAACACGAGCAATAGACATTAGACCGATGGAAATCTGTCATTTGGTCTGATGAGTCCAAATTTGAGATGTCTTTGTGTCTTTGTGTCTTTGTGAGACGCGGAGTAGGTGAACAGATGATCTCTGCATGTTTTGTTCCCACTGTGAGGCATGGAGGAGGAGGTGTGATGGTGTGGGGGTGCTTTGCTGGTGACACTGTTGGGGATTTAATTAGAATTCAGGGCACACTTAACCAACATGGTTACCACAGCATTCTGCAGCAATACGCCATCCCATCAGGTTTGCACTTAGTGGGACTGTCATTTGTTTTTCAACAGAACAATGACCCAACACACCTCCAGGCTGTGTAAGGGCTACTTGGAGGAGAGTAATGGAGTGCTAGATCAGATGACCTGGCCTCCACAATCACCTGACCTCAACCCAATTGAGATGGTTTAGTATGAGTTGGACCGCGAGTGAAGGAAAAGCAGCCAACAAGTGCTCAGCATGTGGGAATTTCTACATAACTGTTGGAAAATCATTCCAATATTCTGCCTTACAAAGCAAAAAGGCAGTAATTACTCATAGATTGGAACTGAGAAAAAATACTTTTATTTTCCTTTGTTTCACAGTAACTTTATGCAGTTCCTGCTAACAAAAAACAAAACAATAGGCAGGATACTTGTCCACATGATTAAGCATGTATTTAATGTAGCAAAAAAGACATTAACTAATTTGACCAAATGAGCAGTTACTGTCTCCACTATTATTCTTCAATGTAGAAAATAGTAAAAAAATAAAGAAAAACCCTTGAATGAGTAGGTGTGTCCAAACCTTTGACTGGTACTGTGTATACAGTGGGGAGAACAAGTATTTGATACACTGCCTATTTTGCAGGTTTCCCCACTTACAAAGTATGTAGAGGTCTGTAATTTTTATCATAGGTAAGTAACCTTCAACTGTGAGAGACGGAATCTAAAACAAAAATCCAGAAAATCACATTGTATGATTTTTAAGTAATTCATTTGCATTTTATTGCATGACATAAGTATTTGATCACCTACCAACCAGTAAGAATTCCGGCTCTCACAGACCTGTTAGTTTTTCTTTAAGAAGCCCTCCTGTTCTCCACTCATTACCTGTATTAACTGAACTCGTTACCTGTATAAAAGACACCTGTCCACACACTCAATCAAACAGATTCCAACCTCTCCACAATGGCCAAGACCAGAGAGCTGTGTAAGGACATCAGGGTGAAATATTGTAGACCTGCACAAGGCTGAGATGGGCTACAGGACAATAGGCAAGGTAAGAAGGCAACAACTGTTGGCGCAATTATTAGAAAATGGAAGAAGTTCAAGATGACGGTCAATCACCCTCGGTCTGGGGCTCCATGCAAGATATCACCTCGTGAAGGTGAGGGATCAGCCCAGAACTACACGGCAGGACCTGGTCAAAGACCTGAAGAGAGCTGGGACCACAGTATCAAAGAAAACCATTAGTAACACACTACGCCATCATGGATTAAAATCCTGCAGCGCACGCAAGGTCCCCCTGCTCAAGCCAGCGCATGTCCAGGCCCGTCTGAAGTTTGCCAATGACCATCTGGATGATCCAGAGGAGGAATGGGAGAAGGTCATGTGGTCTGATGAGACAAAAATAGAGCTTTTTGGTCTAAACTCCACTCGCCGTGTTTGGAGGAAGAAGAAGGATGAGTACAACCCCAAGAACACCATCCCAACCGTGAAGCATGGAGGTGGAAACATCATTCTTTGGGGATGCTTTTCTGCAAAGGGGACAGGACGACTGCACCGTATTGAGGGGAGGATGGATGGGGCCATGTGTTGCGAGATCTTGGCCAACCACCTCCTTCCCTCAGTAAGAGCATTTGAAGATGGGTTGTGGCTGGGTCTTCCAGCATGACAACAACCTGAAACACACAGCCAGGGCAACTAAGGAGTGGCTCCGTAAGAAGCATCTCAAGGTCCTGGAGTGGCCTAGCCAGTCTCCAGACCTGAACCCAATAGAAAATCTTTGGAGGTAGCTGAAAGTCCGTATTGCCCAGCGACAGCCCCGAAACCTGAAGGATCTGGAGAAGGTCTGTATGGAGGAGTGGGCCAGAATCCCTGCTTCAGTGTGTGCAAAGCTGGTCAAGAACTACAGGAATCGTATGATCTCTGTAATTGCAAACAAAGGATTCTGTACCAAATATTAAGTTCTGCTTTTCTGATGCATCAAATACTTATGTCATGCAATAAAATGCAAATTAATTACTTAAAAATCATACAATGTGATTTACTGGATTTTTGTTTTAGATACCGTCTCTCACAGTTGAAGTGTACCTATGATAAACATTACAGACCTCTACATGCTTTGTAAGTAGGAAAACCTGCAAAATCGGCAGTGTATCAAATACTTGTTCTCCCCACTGTATATGTATATATACTGTACCACTTGGCAGTTGTTATGTACATCTTGTTGTTTTATTCCTTTTGCTTATTTCCCAAATAACTGTAAGATGTAAATATTGTTTCGTTCCTGGAAGCTGTTGCTGTAGTGATAATCAACAGATACCTGTGTATATATATACAGGTATTTGCATTTGTTCCTTATTCCTCATCTCTAAATGTGTGAATTGTACACTCTTAAAAAAAGGTCCTATATGGAACCTAAAAGGCTTATTTTGCCTTCCCCATAGGAGAACCCTTTGAAGAACCCTTTTGGGTTCCATGTAGGACCCTTTCCACAGAGGGTTCTACATGCAACCCAAAAGGGTTCTATATTGAACCAAAAGGGGTTCTCTCTGGAACAAAAAAAGAGTTATCCTATGGGGACAGCCGAAAAAACCTTTTTGAACCCTTGTGTATCATGTAAATTTGATGAAGCCAACAATGCAATCAACCAAATAGAGCTAGTGCATTCATGCTGTATATACCATATAGGTGTGACTTTCTCTCAGACTGTCGCTGTGTCAGTGACATCCTTTCCGTCTGGACTGTGTTGAATGGGTGTTAGCGGCAGAGACAGTCCCTCCTGCCCCAGTCCATGCTCCTGATCCTGCCTCTGCCCCTGTCTCAGGCCCTGGCAGCTATGTGTCCCTGCATTGGCTCTACTCTCCTCCAACATGGCACTAGTCCACAGCCCCTTGAAGACTCTGTTGAGCCCCACCTTAGAGAGCCACAGGCAACATAGAAGGTTCCGGAAGGCTGAGCGAAACTCTGGGCTGTGGCAGTAGATGATGGGGTTGAGGCCTGAGTTCAGGTAGCCCAGCCAGTTGAGCAGAATAAAAACTTCCCTGGTGGGGATATCTGGGTCAAACACCTTGATGATGTTGGACACAAAAAAGGGCAACCAGCACAGAGTAAAGGTCCCCATGATGATCCCCAGGGTCTTGATGGCTTTGTGTTCCTTTATGACAGTTACCCGAGTGTGCCTGCGGCCCTGGCTTCTCCACTGTATGGAGTCAAAAATGAAGCTGCTCCCAGCCCTGCCGTTGTTCCCAGTCCTGTTCATGCTCCCAGCTCTGCCAGTGGTGCTCCCAGCCCTGCCAGTGATACTACCAGTGGGACTCACAGCCCTGCCAGTGATGCTCCCATCCCTGCCATTGGGACTCCCAGGGCTGACTATTTGACACTCTGATGGGGGGATGTCAAACCAACTGAGGAAACGCAGCTTGTTTTCATTCATAAGCCTGACCTGCCGTGTGGCGATGAGGAAGACTCTGCTGTAGATGAAGATCATGATCAGCAGGGGGACGTAGAAGGACACAACAGAGGACACGATGGCGTAGGGCATGTTGGTGATGAAGTCACAGCAGTGTGGCTCCTCGTAGCACTGCATGCTCCCGGTGTCGTTATGAGCACGCCACGACTGGCTCATGATTGGGACTATAGAGATGAGGGCTGCCACACCCCACACCACACACACCATGAGCCACGCCTGACGTTTCCCAAGCAGAGACTGGTACCTGAGAGGCCGTGTGATGGCGATATAGCGATCCACAGCGATGGTGCACAGCGTCTCAATGCTGGCTGTCACACAGAGGACATCAATGGATGTCCAGAGCTCACAGGCTGTGCCGCTAAGGAGCCAGTCCCCCGTCACCACTAGGGAGGCCCCCAGAGGCTGCACCAGGCAGCCCATGATAAGGTCAGCACAGGCCAGGGAGATGACAAAGATGTTGGTGGTGGTCTGGAGGTGGAGGGTGCGGGCGATGGTGAGGATGACCAGTAGGTTGCCAGCAACCGTCACGAAGATAATTACCACCAGAACAGGCATCACCAATGGTTCAGCCGGAGGGTGGTACGATCCAGAACTGTGGTTGTTCATACTCTACACAGTCAGTCAGACGACCACTCAGAAAGCCCTGAAGGACACGAGAGGGAATCATTTAATCACATGTTAAGTGATTGCTCAGTTTCTAGTTAGCAGGTCAAACAGGTGAAATAAAAGCATGCAGTCTGTTCCTCAATAACTTCTCTCTTACTCTCCTAATCCACTTTCAGTTCTTTCAGAGTATTACATTATATTCTTGAAGTGATATGATTTTGATGAGCAAAGTGCATATTATGCTTGCATCATAGCACTTTGACTAGGTGGAATCCAGATTTGATGGCTTGATCATCAAGACGGAGGAAAATAAGGAGAAGTTTGTCAAACTGCAGCAGCTCACAGCAGACAAGTTAGATCTGCCGCAAAATGTCTTCTCCACTGTTGGACCTTGTTCAGTTTTTTTCTTGACAAAGAGAACAACAATAGCAAGACAAAAAGCAAGGTTTGGATAATCCAAAAGCGTCCTAAATAAATAATGCTTATAAGTAAACTTTTAGTACCTCCAATTTTTTTTTCATTTTGAATTTATTAAACTCTTGCATTTTAATATGTACACTGTATATCTGTTTTCTACTGACTCTATTATAGATGATTAATTATGATGAATTAACTGTTATAAAATAAACTAATAAGCCAATAATAACAACTCTATCAGTAGAGAAAAGTGAATACATCACAACAACCATACCTGAGTGAAGGTGCTCCCGGGGAGTTTGTTTGTTGGTTTGATGTCACCTTGGTGGTGGACATAATAAAAAAACAGTCCCACTTCAAAACATTCAACAAGTTATGATCTCTGGTACGGAAGTTGCTCATGCAGAGCAGCCTTCTAGCTCATCTCTCTCCATGCACATGCAGTGTGACCTAAATGTATCTTGCAGAGCCAACTCTGTGGTTTTGTCTATTGCAAAAGGGCTTCTCTTATTTTTGCTTTCTGTGTGACAGATGAAACAACATCTAAGTCTTCACCAGTTTTCTCATGGTATAAGCTGATGCTATAGGTTGACAGTCTTCACAAACTTCAGATAGCAAACTGATGATTCTTCCCATTTTCTTCTGCCTTGGCTTTTGGAGACGTTGACTTCTGTTCCATGGATCTTTTATATGCCTGACTTTTGTTACTATCTCCAGTCCACCAGTGTGCGGTTCAGGTTCAGGCTGTGGATAAACTTTCCTCACAGACCATTTCAAATCAAATGTATTTATAAAGCTGTTTTAACATCAGCAGATGTCACAAAGTGCTTATACAGAAACCCAGCCTCAAACCCCAAATGCAGAAGCATGGTGGCTAGGAAAAACTCCCTAGAAAGGCAGGAACCTAGGAAGAAACCTAGGGAACCAGGCTCTGAGGGGTGGCCAGTGCTCTTCTGGCTGTGCCAGGGGGATAAGAGTACATGGCCATTAAGACCAGATCATAGCCTCCAGCAGGGGGAAGAAGTCAGTGTGTGAAGGTTCACACAGGAAGGAGAGACAGAACCCAGGCACACCATTTTCACTGACCTTTCAACCCTTATCTTAAGAGTTCAGACTTTCCCCCCTCAGACCTCACGGTGACTAAAAAAACTTAAATTGAAGATTGTTTTATTTTTTTGCTGATGGTATTGACCTTATAATCTCATGTGAATTCAATGACCATAGCTATTCACATCTCATCATGGAGTTAAGCTGCAGTTACGTTAAATTAGGCAGCAGTTCTCAGTGCAGAGACAATCTTGCATTTTGTCTTCTTAATCTTTTGAATAAACTAGAGAGTCTTACGCTTCATGCTGCATGTCTCCTCTGTGGAGGAATTCAAATCAAGTGTTTGCCTGTCTGTCTTCCCTTTCTGAGACATGTTTGTCTTAGTGGTAATTGTACCCCGACATGGAACACCAACCTGGGTATCCATCACCTGGTATAAAGATGGACATACAGTATCTACCCCATATTGTGTGAAGTGCAGAAACGACATGGTGTAATTAGTGCTGGTTAACACTGGATCATCCAGCTGCAGACCCCAAACCCTGTTGGAAATGTGTTGTTCTGGCTATTTGTGTCAACAGGATGTTGACTGCAGGTGTGATAGGGTGGTGGTCTGATCAGGTTCATTACAATAGCCTGTATAACAGCCTGGATTTGGAACTTGATATATAGGAACCTCACAGAACACTAAAACACAGGTATGATTCAAAACAACCCAAACAAAACACAAATTCCCATTGAGCTTTGGCATTGTGAAAACAAACCACAAAATATGCTTATATAATGAAGTTAACTAGATGCGTGTACTGATGAAATTCCTGTTAAATTCCCAACAAGGCTGTGTACTTGTACAAAAGCTTGTATTCAAGACAATTTACCATATAGAATGATGCAACTGTTTCCGAAGTCATGCAGTTTAATATTTTAACAGTATAAGGTCTCTCTTCTCAGAGCCAGTGAAGTGATCCACCAACTGTAAAGCTTATGGAATAATCTTTAGTTTAGACCCAACAAATAAACTACAAATTATGTTTCCAGCCACCTAAGATTTCCCGAAACAGAGAAGCTGCATTTAGATCAATCTTAACTCGTTCCTGAGTTTATCCCACACCAGAGAATGGTAACGGCGCTACCCCATGGTATTAACAGGTACTACCACATCTTCCCTTATAAAGGATTCAACATTTCAGAGTTTGATTCTCACAACTCTCTGTGATTAGGCTGTAGGCGTATGAGGGCCTGGGTGAAATGATTAACTACATAGTCTGATTTGGAAGGAAATAAAGAAACATCCAAATAAGTCAAATGACTCAGAGCTGACTCAACAAACGAGCCATTCAAACAAATTCATTAAACAGACTTCAATCAGTCAGAGATGAAAATGTCCTTCTGCTGAGACAGAGGTGGAAGGCAGAGGTCAATAAGGTCCATATTTTTGCGTCCTGAGATGTGTGGCAACAGCTCTCTCTCTAAACAACATTAATTAAAGCTGAAGAAGGGGATCAATAAAGACATGCAGGCAGCTGTAAAATTTAACTTGTCTTTGGTTTAATTAGTAATACAAACTGTGAAAAAAGGCATCATGGTTAGTCTCTGAAATGTTTGGGCCACAGAAGAGCTGAGGATATTGAGAAAGCTGGAAGCAAAGGAAACAGCAGATAGGAGAGGCACCAATGGTGTTGTTGCAGAGTGAAGTCATCGTTGAATGATGTCCTAGACGTTCAATGCCCTACTCTCCACACAACTCCAGCAAAATTTTGCGGTAATCTCCAGATGAGTCTCCCTTAACAATACAGAGACACTCGGATTACTTCAAGATAACAGAAAGAAATGGGCACAAATCTACATTTTAAATCATTACTCAATCTCTAGTGACCAGGGTCTCACATTGATGAAGGAATGGAGAGTCTTCCCATATGCCTTAGAGAACTCGGTCTTGATGTCCAACATGTCAATTTCGGCCCGAGCCACCATGATTCTAATCAGGATGCTGTCTGTAGTTCCCAGACCCTGAGGAGACAGGAGGGAGGGAGCGTCAACATTCTGACCAATTCTGTCTGATAACCCATAAGTGTAGGCAGATATGCACACTTCATGGGAGAGTATCTAAAAAAGGCTTCACCTTCATGGATTTGTATAACCGCTCTGCAAAGAATGCTGGCTTGTTTCGGAGACACTTCACTGCAAAAAAAAAAAAAAAAAAAAGATATATCAGGCATGGTAGCTGAACAAGATTTAGTTTCAAATTAGTATTATAAACTGGGTGGTTCGAGCCCCGAATGCTGATTGGCTGACAGCCATGGTATATCAGAACGTATACCACGGATATGACAAAGCATTTATTTTTACTGCTCTAATTACCTTTGTAACCAGTTTATAATAGCAATAAGGCACCACTGGGGTTTGTAGTACATGGCCAAAATACCATGGCTAAGTGCTGTATCCAGGCACCTTAGTTGCATCGTGCCTAAGAACAGTCCTTAGCTGTGTATATTGGCCATATACCCCCCCCCCCCCACCGTGTCTTATTGCTTAATTATAGCACTGTGCCCTTAGTCTGGTTCAGGATACTCTTTATGTGCTTATTTTCATCAAAACTGATCTGTTTCTCAGTCAAGGCTTATCCCACTTGGCACAGATGTCAGTTCAACGTCTAGTTTTGATTTACAGTTGGTTGTGTTGTCAACTAATGTGAATTCATCGTGAAATCAAGTAAATGTAGTTTAAAAAAAATTTGGTTAAAAGTCGGGTGGGAAAAAAAATGTTATAAATATTCCACGTTGATTCAAAGTCAACACAGTGAATTTTTCGGTTGAAATTACGTGGAAACATCGTTGATTCAAGCAGTTCGACCCCCAATGGGATCTGTCTTCAGTACATTATTACAAGAGGCAGTGAAACAAATTGGATCAGTCTGACAGACCTATTGCCAGGAAAACATCCTCCAGAGATCCAGACATCTCCCTCTTAATGCTATCCTCGATGTCCCTCCCAGAGATCTTCTGATACTCCTCAAACACTGAGGGAACGAGAGAAGGGCAGAGATGTGGAATCACTGTTTGAATGAGTAAGCTGTTATAAAATATTTGTTCCCCAAATCACCACAAGAGGACAGCAGAACCATGTCTGTACATTAATTAAATTACTGTAGCAAAATCAATTTGGAAGTATATATTTTCTTTATTAAAGTAGAGCACTGTAAAGAATAATGAACAATTTGAATGTTGCACTGAATCATAAAACAAAGGGAAAATTCGATCACTTCCCACTCCCAAAACAAGATCTAACAAACTCCGCTATAATGTGGGGGCAATTACCTCGGAGTAGGTGGTTTCTGTTCCTCACACAGAGCACAGTGAGGAACTTGACCTCATCTGTTCCCCAACAAGCCTCCCCAGCCTCGTAGATATCCTGAGAACCCACAGCAAAAGCATTTCACAAACCCAAAAGGACAATCTCCGAACACTGTTTTTGGGACATACAGTGGCTTCAGAAAGTATTCACACTCCTTTACTTTTTCCAGATTTTGTTGTGTTACAAAGTGGGATTTAATTGTGATTTTTTTGTCAATGACCTAAACACAAAGTGGAAGACAATTTTTTACATAATGTAAAAAATAAAACACTAATATATCTTGATTGGTATTCAACCCCCTGAGTCTATACATTTTGCAGCAAATATAGCTGCGAGTCTTTCTGGGTAAGTCTAAGAGCTTTCCACAAAAATGGTCAAAGACTCCAACCATCCTAGTCATAGACTGTTCTCCCTGCTCCTGCACGGCAAATGGTACCGGAGCACCAAGTCTAGGTCCAAGAGGCTTCTAAACAGCTTCAACTCCGGGTGGTGGTCTGATCAGGTTCAGGTTCAGGTCCCCCCTCCCCCCCCAGGTTTTCCTCTAGAATTTTGCCTATGCTCCATTCCATTTATTTTTATTATGAAAAACTCCAGTCCTTAACGATTACAAGCACATAACAGTTACCGCTATCCTTGAAAATATGGAGCGGCGTGACGTAATGTGTTGTATTGGATTTGCCCTAAACATAAAACATTGTATTCAGGACAAAAAGTGAATTGCTTTGCCACATTTTTTGTAGTATTACTTTAGTGCCTTGTTACAAACAGCATGCATGTTTTGGAATATTTTTATTCTACAGGCTTCCGTCTTTTCACTCTGTCAATTAGGTTACTAATTGTTGCTGATCCATCCATCACAGCCATTAAACTAACTGTTTTAAAGTCACCATTGGCTTAATGGTGAAATCCCTGACCGGTTTCCTTCCTGTCCGGCAACTGAGTTAGGAAGGACGCCTGTAACTTTGTAGTGACTGGGTGTATTAATATACCATTCCAACTGTAATTAATAACTTTACCATGCTCAAAGGGACAGTCAATGTCTGCTGTTTTATTTTTTTACCCATCTACCAATAGGTGCCCTTATTTGCGAGGCATTGGAAAACCTCCCTGGTCTTTGTGGTTGAATCAGTATTTGAAAATCACTGCTTGACTGAGGGACCTCATAGATAATTGTATGTGTGGGGTAGAGAGATGAGGTAGTCATTATAAATCATGTTAAACACTATTATTGCACATTGATCCTGATACCCCAGCATGTGCTACTGAGTTAGACAGCGCCAGATCACCTCCTCTCTGGGTCCATATCCTCACCTTAGCATCCTGCACAGCCTGAGTCTCATTCACAGTGTTGCTCTCATCTCGCCCTGCCTGTCAGTCAAAGCACAGAGGCAGAGGCCATGTTAGCAATGAGTCAGACAATGACATGATCATTACCTGGTTATAAGAGACCTCTAAAAACTACAAATCATCCACTATGTGTTAAACTGTACATAATGGATGAAGTGAGGGAGGACAAACTATTTCCCTTACAACAATCCATGTACTGTAGTTCTGTTTGCTTTCCTTTGACTGTTGGAATGCATTTAGAGAGATCAATACTGGAAGATTCTCACCGTGAGCAAAGAGACCAGAACCCTCTTGAACATTCCAGAAGTATCAGCCTCAATATCATCCTCCAGGCTCGTCCCATGTTCTGTCGTCACATGATTGAGTAAAATTAAGTAGAAGTTATGAATTATCTAAGTCCCAGTGGTCTGACTAGGCAGTTCTAACCACAACACTTGAAACGGTTTGTGAACACCCTGTCAATAGCTTTGGCAGGTAACAAAAGTTTAATATTGCTGTATAGAAAACAATAATTCTCAAACACTCTAAAGAGGACTAGACACCGATATCTTATATCAGGTTTATTCTTTATGCACAGTGATCAATACTAAGGTATCGACTTCTACCATACACCGCATGTGATAAATGGGCTGCATTTACAAAGGCAGTCCAATTCTGATATTTTCTCCACTAATTGGTCTTTTGACCAATCACAGATCTTTTTCAGAGCTGATCTGATTGGTCAAAACGCCAAATATACAGTTGAAGTCAGAAGTTTAAATACACTTAGGTTGGAGTCATTAAAACAAGTTTTCAAGCACTCCACAAATTTCTTGTTAACAAACTATAGTTGTGGCAAGTCGGTTAGGACAGCTACTTTGTGAATGACAAGTAATTTTTCCAACAATTGTTTACAGACAGATTATTTCACTCATAATTCACTGTATCACAATTCAAATGGGTCAGAAGTTTGTTACACTAAGTTGACTGTGCCTTTAAACAGCTTGGAAAATTCCAGAAAATGATGTCATGGCTTTAGAAGCTTCTGATAGGCTAATTGACATCATGTGAGTCAATTGGAGGTGTACCTGTGGATGTATTTCAAGGCCTACCTTCCAACTCAGTGCCTCTTTGCTTGACATCATGGGAAAAATCAAAAGAAATCAGCAAAGACCTCAGAAAAGAGATTGTATACCTCAACAAGTCTGGTTCACCCTGGGGAGCAATTTCCAAACGCCTGAACCTACCACATTCATCTGTACCAACAACACGCAAGTATAAACACCATGGGACCACACAGCCATCATACCAATCAGGAAGGAGACGCGGTCTATCTCCTAGAGATTAATGTACTTTGGTGCGAAAAGTGCAAATCAATCCCAGAACAACAGCAAAGGACCTTGTGAAGATGCTGGAGGAAACCGGTACAAAAGTATCTATATCCACAGTAAAACGAGTCCTATATCGACATAATCTGAAAGGCTACTCAGCAAGGAAGAAGCCACTGCTCCAAAATCGCCATAAAAAAAAGAGACTACAGTTTGCAACTGCATATCTGCATAGATCGTACTTTTTTGGAGAAATGTCCTCTGGTCTGATGACACAAAATTAGGACTGTTTGGCCATAATGACCATCGTTATCTTTGGAGGAAAAGGGGATATGCTTGCAAGCTGAAGAACACCATCCCAACAGTTAAGATATCAGTCAGGAAGTTAAAGCCTGGTCGCAAATGGGTCTTCAAAATGAACAATAACCCCAAGCATACTTCCAAATTTGTGGCAAAATGGCTTAAGGACAACAGAGTCAAGGTATTGGAGTGGCCATCACAAAGCCCTGACCTCAATCCCATAAACAATTTGTGGGCAGAACTGAAAAAGCATGTGCGAGCAAGAAGGCCTACAAACCGGACTCAGTTACACCAGCTCTGTCACAAGGAATGGGACAAAATTCACCCACCTTATTGTGAGAAGCTACCCGAAACGTTTGACCCAAGTTAAATCATTTTAAGGCAACGCTACCAAATAATAATTGAGTGTATGTAAACTTCTGACCCACTGGGAATGTGATGAATGGAATAAAATCACTATTATTCTGACATTTCACATTCTTAAAATAAAGTGGTGATCCTAACTGACCTAAGACAGGGAATTTTTACTCTGATTAAATGTCAGGAATTGTGAAAAACTGAGTTTAAATGTATATGTAAACCTCTGACTTCAACTGTGTGTGTGTGATATATGCCAAAGGCAGGGTAGCCTAGTGGTTAGAGCGTTGGACTAGTAACCGAAGGTACAAATCTGACAAGGTACAAATCTGTCGTTCTGTCCCTGAACAGGCAGTTAACCCACTGTTCCTAGGCCATCATTGAAAATAAGAATTGGTTCTTAACTGACTTGCCTAGTTAAATAAAGGTAAAATAAATAAATATATCTGATTTGGCTGCCTGTTTAAATACAGCACTCTTACACAGATGGAGATTCAATACATTGCACAGAGAGGCTGTGTGCTCTGATGTACCTTTCATGTAGACCTCCGTGATAGCTCTAATTTCAGCATTTGTCCTTGAGGCCAGGATATCAATGAGAGCAGCCTCCTCTGTTCCAGAACCCTAGCATTCAGTAAAAGAGATGTGGAGAGATATGTTAATACTTCATTGAGTAGTGTGAGGCAACACATGAGTGGTGGATGAGGTGAATAGCCCCATACAATGTCAATAGCTCTGAGACGTACAGTATTGAATAGTGTTACATACAGTGGGGCAAAAAAGTATTTAGTCAGCCACCAATTGTGCAAGTTCTCCCACTTAAAAAGATGAGAAAGGCCTGTAATTTATCATCACAAGGTACACTTCAACTATGTCAGACAAAATGAGAAGAAAAAAAATCCAGAAAAATCACATTGTAGGATTTTTAATGAATTTATTTGCAAATTATGGTGGAAAATAAGTATTTGGTCAATAACAAAAATGTATCTCAATACTTTGTTATATACCCTTTGTTGGCAATGACAGAGATCAAATGTTTTCTGTAAGTCTTCACAAGGTTTTCACACACTGTTGCTGGTATTTTGGCCCATTCCTCCATGCAGATCTCCTCTAGAGCAGTGATGTTTTGGGGCTGTTGCTGGGCAACACGGACTTTCAACTCCCTCCAAAGATTTTCTATGGGGTTGAGATCTGGAGACTGGCTAGGCCACTCCAGGACCTTGAAATGCTTCTTACGAAGCCACTCCTTCGTTGCCCGGGCTGTGTGCTTGGGATCATTGTCATGCTGAAAGACCCAGCCACGTTTCATCTTCAATGCCCTTGCTGATGGAAGGAGGTTTTTCACTCAAAATCTCACGATACATGGCCCCATTCATTCTTTCCTTTACACGGATCAGTCGTCCTGGTCCCTTTGCAGAAAAACAGCCCCAAAGCATGATGTTTCCAACCCCATTCTTCACAGTAGGTATGGTGTTCTTTGGATGCAACTCAGCATTCTTTGTCTTCTAAACACGACGAGTTGAGTTTTTACCAAAAAGTTATATTTTGGTTTTATCTGACCATATGACATTCTCCCAATCTTCTTCTGGATCATCCAAATGCTCTCTAGCAAACTTCAGATGGGCCTGGACATGTACTGGCTTAAGCAGGGGGACACGTCTGGCACTGCAGGATTTGAGTCCCTGGCGGCGTAGTGTGTTACTGATGGTAGGCTTTGTTACTTTGGTCCCAGCTCTCTGCAGGTCATTCACTAGGTCCCCCCGTGTGGTTCTGGGATTTTTGCTCACCGTTCTTGTGATCATTTTGACCCCACGGGGTGAGATCTTGCGTGGAGCCCCAGATCGAGGGAGATTATCAGTGGTCTTGTATGTCTTCCATTTCCTAATAATTGCTCCCAAAGTCGATTTCTTCAAACCAAGCTGCTTACCTATTGCAGATTCAGTCTTCCCAGCCTGGTGCAGGTCTACAATTTTGTTTCTGGTGTCCTTTGACAGCTCTTTGGTCTTGGCCATAGTGGAGTTTGGAGTGTGACTGTTTGAGGTTATGGACAGGTGTCTTTTATACTGATAAGTTCAAACAGGTGCCATTAATACAGGTAACGAGTGGAGGACAGGGGAGCCCCTTAAAGAAGTTACAGGTCTGTGAGAGCCAGAAATCTTGCTTGTTTGTAGGTGACCAAATACTTATTTTCCACCATAATTTGCAAATGTGATTTTCTGGATTTTTTTTCTCATTTTGTCTGTCATAGTTGAAGTGTACCTATGATGAAAATTACAGGCCTCTCTCATCTTAAGTGGGAGAACTTGCATAATTGGTGGCTGACTAAATACTTTTTTGCCCCACTGTATATCCCTATTGTGACGGTCTCCCTGGCAGTAATAACCTCTGACCTTTATAGCGGTCCTCAGCTCGTAAGCGTCATACTTAGGAGCGATCATCAGGAGGCCCAGCACCACTTTCTCAGTGTTCCCCGTCAGCTCTCCTTGCAGATCACCTGCCAGGTCCTACAGTGGCATTACACAGACATTTAAAATGGGTCCAATGGACACAATCTCCTGCCGAGTGCTCAACCTAGCATTCACGATTTCTCAATACACTCATATCTCCGATTGTTTAACCTAGCACATTCTAGATACAATTCAACTGCCAGAATGGTGTGGTTGCAGAGGAGTTGAACAAACGACACAGCTAGTGACCTCGTCTGTCTGGGCGTCCACACACACTATATTTCTCCCTGTTTCCCAGGAGCATTCCACTAGCAATATTTGCCCTTCCCTTTGGCAAGCATTCTCATTCAACCATGGGTCTTTATAACTTTAATTAATTTTATTGTATTTTACACCCCAATTTCGATCTTTTCTCGTTGCTGCAACTCCCCAACGGGCTCAGGAGGCAAAGGTCAGGTCATGTGTCCTCCAAAACATGACCCGCGCTTCTTAACACCCGCTCGCTTAACCCGGAAGCCAGCCGCACCAATGTGTCGGAGGAAACACTGTTCACCTGAGGACCGAGATCAGCCTGCAGGCACCCGGCCCCCCAGGAGTCGCTAGGGCGCGATGAGCCAAGTATAGCCCCCGGCCAAACCCTCCCCTAACCTGGACGACGCTGAGTGAATTGTGTCCGTCACCCTAAGGGGGTCTAGATAACTTTATCAACAATTCATTTTATGCCAGACCACATGACAGCTCCTATCTCACTGTTTATGTAGGGCAGAAGGTAAACTAGCTGTTTGAATGTAACCCGAAAGGTTGCTAATAAGGTGAAAAATCTGTTGATGTGCCCTTGAGGGGCGCTGTTCATAATTGCTGAGACATTGTTTCAGAGAGAGTGAGATATGCAAAAAAGACATTAACAATTCACACATGTAAAATCGGCACTTGTACATGTGAAATAGGACAGATAAGCACCCACCAGTAGAGTAAACATTGATCAGACTTCCCTTTCGGTTTTAGATGTCGAGTTAGATAATAACTTAACATAGGGTCTGGCTAGGAAAAACTCCAAAGAAAGGCCAAAACCTAGGAAGAAACCTAGAGAGGAACCAGGCTATGAGGGGTGGCCAGTCCTAGATAATCCTCTCTCCACAACACCATCTGTTTGTAAGAGTTAATGATGAACCCGAGGCACCAACTGTCAACATAAAGCAAACATTAACACCAGACAGACACCACCACACCCATAGTAACACACAAAACCACACACCAGGAACGAAGATGATAAATGTAACTATTTACACAATCCCTGCATACTCCTGCCATGCACTTGAACTATATCTAATATAAGAATATCTAAATAGTCTTCCTCAATTACTGGAGCTGGCATTGTTTGGCTTTGGAAAAGTTAAGAATAGTCTGATAATTCAAACTGGGATATGAGAAATGTCATAAACACAGGTATTGTCCATTGCCTTCGACAGGTGCGTCACTCCATCTGATATAAGTAAATATTAACACTTATTACCTTCCCCACGGTCAGCTTGTATGCCTCCTTTATGCGTTGCCTCTGAGCAATGGTACGACGCGCCAGGACCTCAATGACAACTGCCTCATCAGTGCCTATAAGAAAACATCCCAGACTAACATTACTGTATACCTTCACATTATAATGCTGCATTATAAGATAAAATAACTTGCTATTGACAAAACAGCGTCGATCACCATTGTAATTAAGAATACAATATTTCACACATTGGTTGAGATGTCAATGTTAAAACTTGACACTGACAGAACTTTGACATTAAATGGCACTTGTACATAGTGTGGCTGCATTTTCAATAGAAATAATGGACAGAAATATCTCCCTGATATCACAGCTAGAAAGTGCTCAACCAGAGTTCAACATGAATGCTGAACTGACACACTTCCTGTTTCAAGCTCCTCCCCTTGGACCCATGGGCATACCCCTGTATGTATGTGCCATCGGTTTCTAATACATCTCACATTAGTCAGGTGAAGCATGAGCATTCCAAACATGGTGCCAAGATTCACCCATTTAGAGACAAATTGTGTAAACGATTTTCTACATTGTAGAATAATAGTGAAGACATTACAATTATGAAATAAGACATATGGATCATGTAGTAATCCAAAACATATTATGTATATTTGTATTCTTCAAAGTAGCCACACTGCCTTGATGACAGCTTTGCACACTCTTGGCATTCTCTCAACCAGCTTCACCTGGAATGCTTCTCCAACCGTCTTGAAAGAGTTCCAGCATATGCTGAGCACTTGTTAGCTGCGTTTCCTTCCCTCTGCGTTCAGACTCATCCCAAACCATCTCAAATAGGTTGAGGTCGGGTGTTTGTGGAGACCCGGTCATCTGATGCAGCACTCCGTCACTCTCCTTCTTGGTCAAATAGCCCTTACACAGCCTGGAGGTGTTTTGGGTCATTGTAGTGGTTTCTTTGCAGCAATTCGACCATGAATGCCTGATTCACACAGTCTCCTCTGAACAGTTGATGTTGAGGTGTGTCTGTTACTTGAACTCTGTGAAGCATTTATTTGTGCTGCCATTTCTGAGGCTAGTAACTCTAACGAACTCATCCTCTGCAGCAGAGGTAACTCTGGGTCTTTCTTTCCAGTGGTGGTCCTCATGAGAGCCAGTTTCAGCATAGCGCTTGATGTTTTTTGCGACTGCACTTGAAGAAACTTTATAAGTTCTTGAAATTTTCCGAATTGACTGATCTTCACGTCTTAAAGTAATGATGGACTGCCGTTTTCTCTTTGTTTATTTGAGCTGTCGTTGCCATAATATGGACTTGGTCCTTTACCAAATATGGCTATATTCTGTATACCAACCCTACCCTGTCACCTCACAACTGATTGGCTCAAATGCATTAAGAAGGAAAGAAATTCCACAAATTAACTTTTAAGAAGGCACACCTGTTCCAGGTGAATGATGCTGGTTGAGAGAATGCCAAGAGTGTATAAAGCTGTCATCAAGGCAAAGGGTGGCTACTTTGAAGAATTTTAAATATAAAATGTATTTTGATTTGTTTAACACTTTTTTGGTTACTACATGATTCAATGTGTGGTATTTCATAGTTTTGATGTCTTCACTATTATTCTACAATGTAGAAAATAAAGAAAAACCCTTGGAATGAGTAGGTGAGTCCAACATTTTGAATGGTACTGTACATCAGCAAGGCAACGATAATGCAATCCTAAATTTCAAATAGAACAAGAGAAAGGCTGTAAAGGCTACAGATGAGTCAAGTATAAAGAAAGTACTCTCAGGGCAAAATTAGAGGAATAAATGATATAATCAAAATGGAAAGTACAGGAACTACAGTCGTGTAGGGCGCCTGTATTGAGGTCTAGAAGAAATACAAATTATGACTGCACTTATAGTGCCTTCGGAAATAATTCAGACCCCTTGACTTTTTCCACATTGTTACTTTTGGATTAAATGAAACATGAAATTTCCTCAGCAATCTACACATACTCTATAAAGACAAAGCAGTTTTAATAGTTTTAGACATTTTAGCAAATCTATTACAAACAAAAAACAGAAATACCTTATTCATGTAACTATTCAGACCCTTTGCTATGAGATTCGAAATTGAGCTCAGGTACAGTTGTAGTTGGAAGTTTACATACACTTAGGTTGGAGTCATTAAAACTCTTTTTTTTAACCACGCCAAATTTCTTGTTAACAGATTATTTCACTGTGTCACAATTCCAAAGGGCCGTAAGTTTACACATATTAATTTGACTGTGCCGGTAAACAGCTTGGAAAATTCCAGAAAATTATGTCATGGCTTTAGAAGCTTCTGATAGGCTAACTGACATAATTTGAGTCAATTGGAGGTGCACCTGTGGATGTATTTCAATATCCAAATGCCTTAAGGTACCACGTTCATCTGCACAAACAATAGTACGCAAGTATAAACATCATGGGACCACACAGCTGTCGTACTGCTCAGGAAGGAGACGTGTTCTGTCTCCTAGAGATGAATGTACTTGGTGCGAAACGTGCAAATCAATCCCAGAACAACAGCAAAGGACCTTGTCAAGATGCTGGAGGAAACAGGTAATAAAGTATCTATATCCACAGGTACGAAAGTATCTATATGTACAGTAAAAAGAGTCCTATATCGACATAACCTGAAAGGCCGCTCAGCAAGGAAGAAGCAATAATAATGCAAAAACAAAGTGTTGGAGAAGAAAGTAAAAGTGCAATATGTGCTATGTAAGAAAGCTAACGTTTCAGTTCCTTGCTCAGAACATATGACAGCTGGTGGTCTAGATATTATAGGACTATTTCCCTCTATACCATTTGTATTTCATTAATCTTTGACTATTGGATGTTCTTATAGGCACTTTAGTATATGCCAGTGTAACAGTAACACTTCCGTCCCTCTCCTCGCTCCTACCTGGGCTCGAACCAGGAACACATCGACAACAGCCACACTCGAAGCAGCGTTACCAATGCAGAGCAAGGGAAACAACCACAGGCTCGGAGCGAATGACGTTTGAAACGCTATTAGCGCGCGCTACATCGGTTACACCAGCCTCATCTCGAGAGTTGATAGGCTTGAAGTCATAAACAGCGCAATGCTTAACGCACAACTTAGAGTTGCTGGCAAAACGCACGAAAGTGCTGTTTGAATGAATGTTTACACGCCTGCTTCTGCCTACCACCGCTCAGTCAGATACTTGTATGCTTGTATGCTCAGTCAGATTACATGTAACGCAGGACACGCTAGATAATATCTAGTAATATCATCAACCATGTGTAGTTAACTAGTGATTATGATCGATTGTTTTTTTATAGGATAAGTTTAATGCTAGCTAGCAACTTACCTTGCCTTACTGCATTCGCGTAACAGGCAGTCTCCTTGTGGAGTGCAACGAGAGAGAGGCAGGTCGTTATTGCGTTGGACTAGTTAACTGTAAGGTGCAAGATTGGATCCCCTGAGCTGACAAGGTGAAAATCTGTCGTTAAAATAGCAAAAATATCGAAATACCAGTTTTTGCTTTCTCTTTATAGGTACTGTGTGTAGATTGATGAGGAAAGAAAACTATTTAAACAATTTTAGAATAAGGCTGTTACCTAACAAAATGTGGAAAATTTAGAGGGATCTGAATACTTTCCGAAGGCACTGCATAGCATACTGTATAACAGGAAGGTAGGTTAGGGCTTTCATGGAAAGGACAAACTATTTTAGGATATAACGCTTTCTGAGAAGAAAAAAAGTGACACTAACGCTCACATCCGGCCTATCTGACACCTCATTATGATCACTCACCAGCCCCCTTCATGGCTCCTCTCAGACGGTTCACATCCTCCTCTACATTGAAAGCAGCGGCTTCAACCACGGTTCCACGGTTGCCAATCTACAGTGGGAGAAAGTTATATGGCATATGTTTAAACGGCCCATGCATTGGTATCGCATTCACTCTGCATTGGTATCGCAGTCACATGTTTGATGCCATTTCATTCGCTCCTTTCCAGCCATTATGAGCCGCCCTCCCCTCAGCTGCCGCCACTGGTATCTACTGGTTACAGTGTATGCCAGACTACCTCGTCTGCTCTATGGCTGATATTTTCAAAAATCAGGCTTGTCAGTTGGCCTACAGCAGTAAGGATTGTGTTTTTAGGGCCTATTTCCATCACCCATCTTTCTGCAAACTTGAATGAATACACTGTTGATACAGCATCTACCCCCAAGCTATACGACTGCAGAACAATTAATCAAATGGCCTTCCGGACTATTTACATTGACCCCCCCCACCTTTGTTTTTACACTGCTGCTACTCACTGTTTATTATCTATGCATAGTCACTTTACCCCTGCAGTACCTACGTGTAGAAATGACCTAGACTAAGCTGTAAATATTTTCTTAATTCTATTTCTTTAACTGCATTGTTGGTTAAAGGCTTGTAAGTACGCATTTCACGGTAAGGTCTACACCGATTGTATTCGGTGCATGTAACAAATAAAACTTGATGAGAAAATAAACTCCAAGACTAAGCAAACAAAACCTAATTCAAATGTGAGCATGCATGCAAATGTATGGAAATGTTGACCACTATCATTCCTAGTCCAGTCACAAAGCGTACTACAGTACACATGTTGGGTGCTGGGACTTACCGCTGCCATTGTAGAGTTTCAAAACTTAATCAAGAGATGGGAAAGCTATGAAAAGAAACATTGTTATTACTTCTTAGGATTCTTTGTAATGCGTTTTCCTCAATTAGTATTTTGCTGGGTGACTTTTACTTGAGTTATTTTTGTTTGCTTTTACTCAAGTATGACAATTGGGTACTTTTTCCACTACTGACTGTATGCGATTACCCAAAACACATTTCATCATCCAGTCTTCCCAGTGGAACAATCTTCACAGGTCAACTAATTACACACACACCTGTAATACACTACTCAGTAAGAGAGGGCCAGTGGGTATTTAGCTAGTGTTCTATTCTAAGAGACCAGCTTTACCCACTGAAAAAATTAGCTCACAACAGTTCCCCGAAAGTCCAATTGAGACTAAATACATCAGTCTCTGGGCAGGGCATATTGCCTCAGGCAGTCACTAGTTTATGTTGATAATGTTTCTAATAACATAGGGAGCCAACAATCTTTATAGTCCCACTTCAAATGCAAAAATATTTTAGTCCAGGGGTGTTATCCATATTGTGCCGCTGGAACATTAGCCAAGGATAACAACTCTTTCACTGTATACATCTGTATACGTCCGTTAAGCCTGCTGCGTTATGTTAGTTTGGCGTGAAAATACCTGGTACAACAAGAACCCTTTTGACATCTGCCTCTGTCCAACTGCCACTTAAAAACATTAGAAATAGCCTACTAGATATACAGTACATTATTTCTATATGATCACCCCTGCACATTATGCAGATAATGCTGATGGTGCATTTAGAGCACTTTTACGTCAAAATGACCATTAGCCCACTAGAGTAAATGCAACCAATGAAATGCAGTTAACAAAATTACCACAACGCAGGCACTACAAATCTATCGTAAATATAGGTAAATATGGAGTCATTGTTACCCAACACAGTTCTTATAATTGTTTGTTAGTTGTTTCCCTGTTTGTGGGTGTAATGTTAAGGATAAATTAAATCAACCCAACAATAGGTCTCAGGAAGCGATGTCTGTCAGCTGGCGGCCAGCAATGGAAGAATAACTTCTGAGGTTTAGTTTATGTTCGAGACACACCCTTGAATGTGTCAGAAATAATATTCTAAAGCTTCGAGTAAAAACAACAACCGAAAACACGAATCTATAGCTTATTTGTGCCTATTTTAACCTCACCCTAAAATGACAGTAAAATATTTACTTACAAATGAGGAAGAATGGAGTGGTGACAAAACGGAACTCTTCTGAGAACGGAACGTCGGCTTTAAAACGCAGCCCAGGGGCTGACACAGAAAGATTTTCGGTCCCACCCCTTTATACTTACACAGGTCACATTATATTTCAGTCAAAAGCTTCATATCTCTCTTAATGGTACCTTGGCCTTTTGCTTACCACCTAGATCTCTCTGCAACAGACTTATTGTATTTTATTTGTATTATGCGACAAGAAGACAAATAGTCAGTCATCCCATATACTAGATTGGAATATACAAATAGGGAAAAAACGTAAATTTAATTAACCAGGTTCCCATCCAACCATTTCATGCGAATGAATTACCTGACGCATGAAAAGGTGATGTAAACATTAAATGCAGGTACAATTTATAAAATTGCTGGATATTTGTGTCGGTGAAATGAATAATGTGAGAATGGGGGCGGTGGAAACGCCTTTATGCGCAAATATTGATATAATAACCAGAAGTAATAGTGGAGTCACGCGATGAAATGATGTGTTGTTAATTGGGAGAGAGGTGTTGCTTTATTTGTTTTTAAGACCAGGTTTGCGGAAGGTATTCAGACCCTTTTACTTTTTCCACATTTTGTTACATTACAGCTTTATTCTAAATGTAAATATTTTCCTCAATCTACACACAATACCCCATAATGACAAAGAAAAACCTGGTTTAGACATTTTTGCAAATGTATAACAAATAAAAATAAATATTAAATATCACATTTACATAAGTATTCAGACCCTTTACTCAGTATTTTGTTGAAGCACCTTGATTACAGCATCGAGTCTTCTTGAGTATGAAGATATAAGTTTGGCACACATGTATTTGGGTACTTTTTCCCATTCTTCTCTGCATATCCTCTCAAGCTCTGTCAGGTTGGATGGGGAGTGTTGCTGCACAGCTATTTCCAGGGCTCTCCAGAGATGTTAGATCGGGTTCTAGTCTGGGCTCTGGCTGGGCCACTCAAGGACATTCAGAGACTCGTCCCGAAGCCACTCCTGCGTTGTCTTGGCTGTGTGCTTTGGGTTGTTGTACTGTTGGAAGGTGAACCTTTTCCCCAAACTGAGATCCTGAGTGCTCTGGAGCAGGTTTTCATCAAGGATCTCTCTGTACTTTGCTCCATTCATCTTTGCCTCGATCCTGACTAGTCTCTCAGTCCCTGCCACTGAAAAACATCCCCACAGCATGCTGCCACCACCATGCTTCACGGTAGGGATGGTGCCAGGTTTCCCCCAGATGTGACGGTTGGCATTCAGGCCAAGGAGTTCAATCTTGGTGTCATCAGACCAGAGAATCTTGTTTCTCATGGTCTGAGAGTCTTTAGGTGCCTTTTGGCAAACTCCAAGTGGGCTGTCACGTGCATTTTACTGAGGAGTGGCTTCCGTCTGGCCCACTCTACCATAAAGGCCTGATTGGTGGAGTGTTGCAGAGATGGTTGTCCTTCTGAAAGGTTCTCCCATCTCCACAGAGGAACTCTAGAGCTCTGTCAGAGTGACCATCAGGTTCTTGGTCACCTCCCTTACCCTTCTCCCCCAATTGTGCAGTTTGGCCGGGTGGCCAGCTCTAGGAAGCGTCTCGGTGGTTCCAAACTTCCTCCATTTAAGAATGATGGAGGTCACTGTGTTCTTGGGGACCTTTAATGCGGCAGAAATATTTTGGTATAATTCCCCAGATCTGTACCTCAACACAATCCTGTCTCTGAGCTCTACAAGACAATTCCTTTGACCTCATGGCTTGGTTTTTGCTCTGACATGCACTATGTCTTCTTCAATGAGGTTTATTTGTGGTTGACATCCAATATGTTGCATTACTACCACCTAGTAGATTGAAGTACAACCCCCTTATACTTTGCTTGAAAAAGTAAATACATAAATACCCTACCATCTAACACTACACTCACAAAAATTTTTAATCACCCTTCTCCACTATTTAAATCTATTTAGTCCTACCTCAATGCCAACAACCTGAAAGGACGGGACAACACCACTTAACACACCCGGTAACTCTTCTGATGTCAAGTCTTGCACACCCAAATACCTCTCTGCAGCTGCCACCACAACCTCAGTTTTCTGCGACTGACCAGCAGCACAGTTGATAACCATTGCTATAAATGCTAAAAATCCAATCTTACTGAAACATATCACTTACTGGCCTATCCCTCTGTACTGGTACAGATCTTTTACTCACACTACTGCCTCACCCTTGACCCATCTTCTTCTACTTTCTTAATTGCCTCAGCATACAACAACTTCTGCACTACTCTAACTCTGGAAACCTCAACCTGCCTCTATTGCACGGGGCATTTCTGATCCCCAGCCCCATGGGCACCCCTACAATGAACACATACCACTACTTTCCCCCATTAATACATATTAATTTGACTCATGCCCTTCTGCACACTTCTCACACCTAGGAACCTACCTACTATACACTGCTGCCACATGCCAATAAGCTTGACAACTGTAACCACATGATGTATTTGACACAAAAGCTCATACATCTTAACATCACTTTGTCGGGCAAAGAGACAACATAAAATCTCAAAAGAACAGGCAATGACTCTGTTTCACCAACCTGTCTGCGTCGCACCACACTACGAGCATCACAAACACCGGGAATATTCCCCTTCAGTTGGTCAACTTTTACATTTACTGCTACCCCAGTAATCACTTCTT
Organism: Oncorhynchus kisutch; assembly: GCF_002021735.2. Lineage (NCBI taxonomy): Eukaryota > Metazoa > Chordata > Actinopteri > Salmoniformes > Salmonidae > Oncorhynchus > Oncorhynchus kisutch. Next base: position 23,007,696 of record NC_034179.2, read on the forward strand.
TCAATGGCGCCCTTTTGAGAGCGGAAGAATTCACATGTCTTGCCCCCATTCGTTTAACGCCGATCGCCTTCACCCTCTGACCAGCAGAAACACAAACAATTATGACAAGACCACTTCTGGTTACACTCAGATTCCACAGTACCCAATTCAGCTTCGACACACCCTGAAACCACAAATGGATCAGCCAAAAGGCAAGGGTCCACTTTTTCAAAACAATTCACTCCATCGGTCTTCATCCTGACCCTCAGTGCAAGCCTCTGGCCCCAGAGAACTTCACCACACCTAACACCTCCGATACTTCGCCCTCATTCACACCATTTCTCCTTCTGTCTTCAGCTCACTACTTACACTTTTTACCATTCTTCTTTAACAAACCATCTCCCCTTTTCCAGCCATTTTTAACAGAGTCAAGTTCACCGTCTTCCTACCTCTCGCGCTTAGACCTCTTCTGCCTCTCTTTCCCCCCTCCAAAATCATAATAAAACACTGACAACTAAAATATGTTATTATTATTATTGGGGAGGGGGGGTTAAAAAACGAACCCCCAAAAGTGATTCAAAAGGTTATTCGAGGAACCATTAAAAGGGGTTCCTAGAAGAATTTATAGGGGTTCCCCCACAGTTTCAATTTGAAGAACGCCTAAAGGATACTCGAGGAACCGTTTCTTTTTAGAGCTTATGATAATACTGAACTTCTCCTGACACAATTTATTACTTTCTCAAGGGACGAAATTCCGTCTGTCAATCTCCGTAAAATCAGCACGAACCCTTCGGGATGTAGCGTTCAACAGTGCCATCCCACTTATAATGCAGCTGCTTTGTCTTGATGTAATTTCTTCATCAAAAGCTACCGTGACGCTTTTCAATTTCAAACAAGCGCGCTCTTCCAACCACCATCCCCGTGTCGTTCGCTCACCACATGTGATTCAGCCTGCCTTCTCTGTGAAAATGAATCCTGCTGATGAACCAACATCTTCTGAACCACATCCACATTCCTCTGAGATACACTGTCAATTGTGGGACCTTACTGTATATAGACAGGTGTGTGCCTTTCCAAATGATGTCCAATCAATTGAATTTACCACAGGTTGACTCCAATTAAGTTGTAGAAACATTTCAAGGATGATACATGGAAACAGGATGCACCTGAGCTCAATTTCGTGTTTCATAGCAAAGCGTCTGAATACTTATGTAAATAAGTTATTTATGTTTTTAATTTGTAATAATTTTGCAAACATTTCTAAAAACCTGTTTTCCTTTTGTCATCATGGGGTAGTGTTTAGATTGCTAAGGATTTGTATTTATTTAATCAATTTTAGAATAAGGCTGTAACTTAACAACATGTGGAAAAAGTCCAGGGGTCTGAATACTTTCCGAATGCACTGTATGTGAAATTGATAGATGCACACACATTACATGTTAATGTTTTTAAATGTAAATAGTAAAGTATTTTGTCTGTAATGTCTTTTTCGTTATATGTCGGACCCCAGTAAGCCTAGCTGTCGCCATTGGCGTCGTCTAATGGGGATCCTAATGAATCCAATCAAAAACAGGGTGGTGAATGTGCAAGGTGATGAGCTTGATGCAATTTTTTCCAATAAATATCGAGGGTCTTATTCTGGTGACATGATGATCGAAGCTTGGCTGCTGTTTGAAATATATAAATAATATCTCTCACAATCATTATACATTCATAATGGGGTAGCCTACGCACTTTATCTGCGAGTTGTTGGCTAGAGCGCATGTGCCAAGAAAGATTGGGCACATTTTCAATATAACCATTTTATGACAAAACCATCAGTAGAGTTGAACATGCGAGGGAAACCCATTTAACCTGTATTTTTCATTCGGTAGCCTACATGGGAATGTAACGGTAAAAGTTGTATGGGCACTACGTCATCCCGCACTGCCTTTCATCTGTAAAAAGCCAGTTTGATATAAACATATCTCTGGTGGAAAAATGTGCATATTTTTTATGCATTTGAGAGTATTCGCATTAAAATCTGTCGCAAATTGGATAGAAACCTAGCTACTGCTGTAAGCCTTAGCAGGCAGCTGCTGCTATGTTAATGTTGTCGTAGTAGCCGAAGCTTGTATTAGCCTAGTTTGCGTACATAACATGAACTACTAACTAGCTGGCTATTATTGATCTATATTTTCTAACGGAGCTATCAAACCAAACTGAGATCGAAAGTATCTAGCTCCAATCGGTACACTCAGTATCGGAATGACCATTTCCTGTCAGTTTGATATTCATTTCCTGTTGCGAAATAGCTAGCTAGCGGTTCGTGTGCAGCCTGCTAGCCGTTAGCTAATTGTAGCTAGCTAGATGATGTGTTTTAGTGGGCTTGGAAATAATCATATTTGCCGAAAGACATTGAATATGGAAGGATCGTGTAACATTTGCACGTTGCCCCGGGGATATATTGCAACGGACATAATTTTTTGAGGATAACCTGGATAACCTTAGCTACATGAAATGTCATAAACTAGCCGCGGAGTTGGAGGGACCCACAACCTCCTGAACAGCTGTATTGATGGAGAAATGTCCTCCGAGACGATAGCAAATATAATACTGCACAAGGTTTAGCGGAATTATTATAGTCTGCTATCTTGTCTCTGTATCTAGTCTGTCAAGCAAATAGTAGACGGGTCATTCCGAGATTGCTAGCTACTTAGTCAATGATGAGATAGCTAACTGCTGCCAGTGCTGGTGAAGAAATCACAGCTGTTTTGGCATCTGCAAACAACAAGACTGGCTGTGTCAGACAAACCTTCGGCCTTGTCCAGAAATACAAACTGGCACAATACATACATTTGTGAAACTGGCACAAATGTAAACAAGGACATTTGAACAGTCTGTATCGAAGTGAGGATAATTTTTGCTGATCATCGAGACTTGACAAAACTATAATGAGGAAGTTTTTTGATTCATCTCGTCGGGAGTTGGTCAGTTCTGGACCTGCTTCTGGAGGGGGTAGCAGTGGATCCAGCCATGCAGGTGGCAATTTAATTGGACGTTCATGTACAATTGGGCGGCACCAAGTCACTATTGAAGAAACAGTGGCCGAAGGTGAGATGTAGGAATTGATGCTTGTCTTTTGGAAACAATGTTTTGATGTTCATGTTGACTGAGAACATGTCATGTGACATTTCAGTCAGACAGAAAACTGCAACAATGGTCAACATCAATCAGTCATTACCAATCAGGTAGCTGCTGCATGAAATATGGAATGATGGAATTCATTTATGCTCAAGCCAGAGGCAAGCTGAGGTTTCAGTGTGATATTGCTACTGTATGCCATTGGTAAAGACATACTGTTGTGTCAACTTTCCACATGATGTACTCCTATTCCTGACACTCCTACATCTGACACACCCAGCCAATGACTATTTCACTGTAGATGGATATGCCATCGTGCCATATTGTTTGTAGTGTGGCTTTCATGGCATCAGTTTTGAGGATCAAGTGTGTGGCTGCTGCAAGATGTTACTTATGTCATATCAGTCAAATGACTGACAGCTCTGTCATTGTTGGAGCAGCATCTGCATTTGGTAAATTAATTGTCAGGAAATCCCCTTACGTATTAGGCACTTAAATGGACTCAGAACTGTCTGTTTTCGGTGTTCTATGAATTATTAAAATTAGTGACCATGGACTCAGGAACCGTCTGTTTTCGGTGTTCTATGAATTATTAAAATGAGTGACCATGGACACGAGAAGAGGCTCACTAGGAATGATAGCTAATTTTCAGGTACTGAAGAGCACAGAGAGAGATGTTTGGGGTGTCAAAGAATTTTTACTATTAAACAAAAGCCAATTGGGCACATTAATCCTGGCATTTTTGTAATTTTGACAACACAATACCATGCAGATCAAGTTGCTGATTGTTTGATATCACTCATGTACTTGGTAGTGAAATCCAAAGAATCTGAAGATAATTGTACATTTACATTTGAGTAATTTAGCAGACACTCTTATCTAGAGCGATTTACAGTAGTGAGTGCCTACATTTTCTTACTTGTCCTCCGCAAGCGCCATGCTATACCAACTGAGCCACACAGGACCATAATGCCTTGATGTGAGGAAGTGATGTGACATTAATCCCTGGCTCCCTGTGCAGTGGTGTAAAATCACCTCTCAAAACAGTATATTTTTCTCATTAAGCATCTGGCTTGGATTCAATTCCATGTAAACTCAGTCAATCCTTTAAATTAATTAAAAAATAGAAAAATAAATGGGCTTAGTCTTTGAAAATGGCAAATGCATAACCTAGCCTAAATAAACACAATCATCTACATACAAAAATGCCTGACCCCAGTTATCACATAACACTACCATTTTGTATCGTACACCTGAGTGAAAGGTGCAGTGTCTGCATTATCCTGCACAGTGGAGTAATTTGTGTGGATTGTGTTCACTGATATGGTAATGATGTAGCCCTGACATCTTGTAAAATTAATTTACTTTGCAAAACCTTCTTAAATACTGCAACTTTGCTCTAACAACCTCAGTTCATGATGACAATGTTTCTATCACTTTCTCACATCCAATGCTTTTGTTGACGAGTAAGGCAAATTGCATCTCATGATTTCTGCCTATTCTGTCCATCCTTTTAGAGTGCCGCTTTGCAGTGTACACTGAGTCTGAAACATGGTGAATGGAGACAGTCTAGCCTATCCCTGCCTCCGTTTTAGCTCAGCAACTCCCACTGCAATATTGTATAGATCTACACAGTACACTGCAGTTTAAACCCATTGAAATTCAACATCATTATGGTATAACATGTAGGCTATCAACATTGACTTACTGTAAATTCCATGCTAAGATAGTTAAGCTAGATATACTGTAAATTTCACAGCCTACAGTTGCAATGAAGATTACTAATTTAACATGATGCCACAAAGACAGTTGGCAGAAGATGACAAATAATGCTCTTATGGATTGGGGTGTATGGAATGGTTAGGCCAATTTGATTTCTTTACTTCAATATCTTGTTTGTCTTCTAGTCATATACAGTTGAAGTCAGAAGTTTACATACACCGTAGCCAAATACATTTAAACTCAGTATTTCACAATTCCTGACATTTAATACAGGAAAATATTCCCTGTTTCAGGTCAGTTAGGATCACCACTTTATTTTAAGAATGTGAAATGTCAGAATAATAGTAGAGAGAATAATTTATTTCAGATTTGATTTCTTTCATCACATTCCCAGTGGGTCAGAAGTTTACATACACTCAATTAGTATTTGGTAGCATTGCCTTTAAATTGTTTAACTTGGGTCAAATGTTTCGGGGAGCCTTCCACAAGCTTCCCACAATAATTTGGGTGAATTTTGGCCCATTCCTCCTGACAGAGCTGGTGTAATTGAGTCAGGTTTGTAGTTCTCCTTGCTCGCACACGCTTTTTCAGTTCTGGCCACAAATTGTTTATGGGATTGAGGTCAGGGCTTTGTGAGGGCCACTCCAATACCTTGACTTTGTTGTCCTTAAGCCATTTTGCCACAACTTTGGAAGTATGCTTGGGGTCATTGTCCATTTGGAAGACGCATTTGCGACCAAGCTTTAACTAGTTGACTGATGTCTTGAGATGTTGCTTCAATATCTTCACATAATTCCCCCCCCTAATGATGCCATCTATTTTGTGAAGTGCACCAGTCCCTCCTGCAGCAAAGCACCCCCACGACATGATGCTGCCACCCCCGTGCTTCACTGTTGGGATTTTGTTCTTTGGCTTGCAAGCCTTCCCCTTTTTCTTCCAAACATAACAATGGTCATTATGGCCAAACAGTCCTGTTTTTGTTTCATCAGACCAGAGGATATTTCTCCAAAAAGTTCAATTTTTGTTCCCATGTGCAGTTGCAAACCGTTGTCTGGCTTTTTTATGGCAGTTTTGGAGCAGCGGCTTCTTCCTTGCTGAGCGGCCTTTCAGGTTATGTCAATATAGGACTCATTTTACTGTGGATATAGATTTATTTGTACCTGTTTCCTCCAGCATCGTCACAAGGTCCTTTGCTGTTGTTCTGGGATTGATTTAAACTCCTATCACCAAAGTACGTTCATCTCTAGGAGACAGAACGCAGGTACACCTCCAATTGGTACACCATCCACAGGTACACCTCCAATTGACTCTAATGATGTCAATTAGCCTATCAGAAGCTTCTAAAGCCATGACATAATTTTCTGGAATTTTCCAAACTGTTTAAAGGCTGTTTAAAGGTCAACTTAGTGTATGTAACCTTCTGACCCACTGGAATTGTGATACAGTGAATTATAAGTGAAATTATCTGTCTGTAAACAATTGTTGGAAAATTGACTTGTGTCATGCACAAAGTAGATGTCCTAACCGACTTGTCAAAACTCTAGTTTGTTAACAAGAAATTTGTGGAGTGGTTGAAAAACTTGTTTTAATGACTCCAACCTAAGTGTATGTAAACTTCCGACTTCAACTGTAGTTTCATAATGAGACTGGAATCAAATAAAATGTTATTTGTTACATGCGTCGAATACAATAGGTATGGACTTTTACATTGAAATGCTTACTTACAAGCCGTTAACCATCATTGCAGTATCAAGAAAAATACATGTTAATTAAGAAATAAAAGTAATAAATAAATTTAGAGCAGCAGTAAAAATCACCATTATAAGAGTAGTTATTCAATCTTCCACTCTTCTATCCCCATTAATTCCAATGGCGGAATGCAAGATACAACATTCTAAACTGAAATCATGGCCACAAAAGGAAAAATCAGAATGTTCAAACTAAAACATTTTGAGTGCTTAAAAACAAATTCTATGGATTATTGAAGCAAATTACAAGGTTTAGACAAACCCAAACTGCTGCAAACCAAATGCTAGCCTAGTAGCATGAGGAAATACTGTCTAGATGCTTTTTTCCAGGGGAGATTAAGTTTATAAATTGACTGTCTGGGCTGTGGGACAGTGGATGCACATTTTATAAGATGTTACAGTACTAACTCTAGCCTACTTTTCATTGATTGCACTTCCGTCACACGGTTGCGTCATGCCATTGTTGTGAAAGTTCTCAAAATGCCTCTGCCATATTGCTGCTCAGTCATTTTGAATGGGGGCTAATAACTGTTTTGTCAAAATTAAACTACATTGGTCTGTAAATACAATGATATAGGAGTTGGCAAATAATTAGTAGGAAACAACTTTGCCATCTTATGATGTCATCAAATTTACTTTGGACTGATGGCAATGTTTACGACATGTAAAGTCAATCTGGCGACATCACAATAGCTACGTTTCCAGATTTTCATGCACATATTAAAAAATCCACTTAAAACAATGCACATTTTCCCACGTGGTGACGTACACTAAGTGTACAAAACATTAAGGACACCTTCCTAATATTGAGTTGCACCCCGCCCTCCCTTTTGCACTAATTTCTTTGGGGCATGGACTCTACAAGGTGTCGAAGCGTTCCACAGGGATGCTGGCCCATGTTGACTCCAATGCTTCCCATAGCTTTGTGAAGCTTACTGGATGTCCTTTGGGTGGTGGACCATTATTGATACACACGGGAAACTGTTAAGCGTGAACTCAGCAGCGTTGCACTTCTCAACACAAACCGGTGCACCAGGCACATGCTACAATATCCCGTTCAAAGGCACTTAAATCTTTTGTCTTGCTCATTCACCCTCTGAATGGCACACATACACAATCCATGTCTGAATTTTCTCAAGACTTAAAAATCATTTTTTTTACCTGTCTCCTCCCCTTCATCTACACTGGTTTTGAAGTGGATTTAACAAATTACATCAATAATGTTACAGTCATCGTTGCATGAAGAAGTGACCAAAGCGCAACGTGGTAAGTGTTCATGATTTATTAATAGAACTGAACCCTGAATAACAAATAGAATGAACGAAACAGTTCTGTCTGGTGCAGACACAAAAACAAAACAACTACCCACAAAACACAGGTGGGAAAAGGCTATCTAAGTATGGTTCTCAATCAGAGACAACGATAGACGGCTACCTCTGATTGAGAACCACACCTGGCCAAACACACAGAAATAGAAAACATAGAATGCCCACCCCAACTCACGCCCTGACCAAACCAAAATAGAGACATAAAAAGGATCTCTAAGGTCAGGGCGTGACAAATAAGGGATCAAAGCTGGACTCTCATTCACCTGGAAAGATCAGGTGTCCTTAATGTTTTGTACATTCTGTGTAGTGCACAAAACTACCGTTTGCCGTTAAATTCCCATGTACCGAATAAAATATACAAGTTAAATGGGTTTCCATCACATTTTCAAATCGACTGATGGGTTTTCTCATAAATACATCAAATCAAAGTTTATTTGTCACATGCTCCTAATACAACACATGCGCCGATTACAACCTCACAGTGAAATGCTTACTTGCAGGCTCTAACCAATGGTGCAAAAAAAGAAAAAAAAAGGTATGTGTGTGTGTGTAGGTAAGTAAAGAAATAAAACAACAGTAAAAAGACATTTGAAAAAAGAGTAGCAAGGCTATATACAGACACCTGTTAGTCAGGCTTTTTGAGGTAGTATGTACATGTTGGTATCTTTAAAGTGACTATGCATATATGATAAACAGAGAGTAGCAGAAGTGTAAAAAGAGGGGTTGGCAGGTGGTGGGACACAATGCAGATAGCCCGGTTAACCAATGTGCGAGAGCACTGGTAAGTCGGGCCAATTTAGGTAGTATGTACTAGTCGACCGATTAATCAGAATGGCCGATTAATTAGGGCCGATTTCAAGTTTTCATAGAATCGGAAATCGGTATTTTTGGGCGCCGGTTTAGCAGAATTTTTTTTTTTACATATAAAAAAAAAATATATAGCTTGATTAACTAGGCAAGTCAGTTAAGAACACATTCTCTTTTTCAATGACAGCCTAGGAACGGTGGGTTAACTGCCTTGTTCAGGGGCAGAACGACAGATTTTCACCTTGTCAGCTCAGGGGATTCAATCTTGCGACCTTACAGTTAACTAGTCCAACGTTCTAACCACCTGCCTCTCATTGCACTCCACGAGGAGACTGCCTGTTACGTGAATGCAGTAGAAGCCAAGGTAAGTTGCTAGCTAGCATTAAACTTATCTTATAAAAAACAATCAATTAATCATAATCACTAGTTAACTACACATGGTTGATGATATTACTCGTTTATCTAGCGTGTCCTGCGTTGGATATAATCGATGCAACGCTGGGGATTGATTTAACAACAGCAGATTTGCGAACAAAGCACAATCGTTGGACGACTGTACCTGACCATAAACATCAATGCCTTTCTTAAAATCAATACACAGAAGTATATATTTTTAAACCTGCATATTTAGCTAAAAGAAATCCAGGTTAGCAGGCAATATTAACCAGGTGAAATTGTGTCATATCTCTTGCGTTCATTGCACACAGAGTCAGGGTATATGCAACAGTTTGGGCAGCCTGGCTCATTGCGAACTAATTTGCCAGAATGTTACGAAATTATGACATAACATTGAAGGTTGTGCAATGTAACAAGGATATTTAGACTTAGGGATGCCACCCGTTAGATGAAATACCGAACGGTTCCGTATTTCTCTGAAATAATAAACGTTTTGTTTTCGACATTATAGTTTCCGGATTCGACCATATTAATGACCTTATGGCTCGTATTTCTGTGTGTTATTATGTTATAATTAAGTCTATGATGTGATAAAGCAGTCTGACTGAGCGATGGTAGGCACCAGCAGGCTCGTAAGCATTCATTCAAACAGCACTTTCGTGTGTTTTGCCAGCAGCTTTTCGCAAGCACAGCGCTGTTTATGACTTCAAGCCTATCAGCCTAATGGCTGGTGTAACCGATGTGCAATGGCTAGCTAGTTCACTGGGTGTGCGCTAATAGCATTTCAAACCTCACTTACTATATTAACTACAACCTAAAACCTCTTACCTTGGAATATTGAAGTGTCATGTTAAAAGGAACGACCAACTTTCTCATGTTCTGAGCAAGGAACTCAAACGTTAGCTTTTTTACATGGCACATATTGCACTTTTACATGGCACAAATTGCACTTTTACTTCTCCAACACTTTGTCTTTGCATTATTTAAACAAAATTGAACATGTTTCATTATTTATTTGAGGCTAAATGGATTTTTGTTGACGTATTATATTAAGTTAAAATAAGTGTTCATTCAGTATTGTTGTAATAGTGATTTTTTTACATTTATTTGTAATAATGACAATCTGCTTTTTTGGTCCTCCAATAATCTGTATCGGCTTTGCAAAATCATAATCAGTTGACCTCTAGTATGTACATGAATGTATAGTTAAAGTGACTATGCATATATGATGAACAGAGAGTAGCAGCAGCGTAAAAGAGGGGTTGGGAGGGGCACACAATGCAAATAGTCCGGGAAACCATTTGGTTACCTGTTCAGGAGTCTTATGGCTTGGGGGTAAAAACTGTTGAGAAGCCTTTTTGTCCTAGACTTGGCACTCCGGTACCGCTTGCCATGCGGTAGTAGAGAGAACAGTCTATGACTGGGGTGGCTGGGGTCTTTGACCATTTTTAGGGCCTTCCTCTGACACCGCCTGGTGTAGAGGTCCTGGATGGCAGGCAGCTTAGCCCCAGTGATATACTGGGCCGTACGCACTACCCTCTGGGACCATGCCCCAGGACTACCTGACATGATGACTCCTTGCTGTCCCCAGTCCACCTGGCCATGCTGCTGCTCCAGTTTCAACTTCCACCTGACTGTGCTGCTGCTCCAGTTTCAACTGTTCTGCCTTATTATTATTCGACCATGCTGGTCATTTATGAACATTTGAACATCTTGGCCATGTTCTGTTATAATCTCCACCCGGCACAGCCAGAAGAGGACTGGCCACCCCACATAGCCTGGTTCCTCTCTAGGTTTCTTCCTAGGTATTGGCCTTTCTAGGGAGTTTTTCCTAGCCACCGTGCTTCTACACCTGCATTGCTTGCTGTTTGGGGTTTTAGGCTGGGTTTCTGTACAGCACTTTGAGATATCAGCTGATGTACGAAGGGCTATATAAAGAAATTTGATTTGATTTGATTTGAAGGGCCTTGCGGTCGGGGGCCGAGCAATTTCCGTACCAGGCAGTGATGCATCCGGTCAGGATGCTCTCGATGATGCAGCTGTAGAACCTTTTGAGGATCTCAGGACCCATGCCAAATCTTTTTAGTTTCCAGAGGGGGAATAGGCTTTGTCGTGCCCTCTTCACGACTGTCTTGGTGTGTTTGGACCAATCTAGTTTGTTGATGATGTGGACACCAAGGAATTTGAAGCTCTCAACCTGCTCCACTACAGCCCCGTCGATGAGAATGGGGACATGCTCGGTGCTCCTTTTCCTGTAGTCCATAATCATCTCCTTAGTCATGGTTACGTTGAGGGATAGGTTGTTATTCTGGCACCACCCGGCCAGGTCTCTGACCTCCTCCCTATAGGCTGTCTTGTCGTTGTCGGTGATAAGGCCTACCACTGTTGTGTCGTCAGCAAACTTAATGATGGTGTTGGAGTCGTGCCTGGCCATGCAGTCTTGGGTGAACGGGGAGTACAGGAGGGGACTGAGCACGCACCCCTGGGGAGCTCCTGTGTTGAGGATCAGCATGGCAGATGTGTTGCTACCTATCCTCACTACCTGGGGGTGGCCTGTCAGGAAGTCCAGGATCCAGTTGCAGAGGGAGGTGTTTAGTCCCAGGTTCCTTAGTTTGGTGATGAGCTTTGAGGGTACTATGGTGTTGAACGCTGAGCTGTAGTCAATGAACAGCATTCTCACATAAGTGTTCCTTTTGTCCAGGTGGGAAAGGGCAGTGTGGAGTGCAATAGAGATAGCATCATCTGTGGATCTGTTTGGATGGAATGCAAATTGGAGTGGATCTAGGGTTTCTGGGATAATGGTGTTAATGTGCGCCATTACCAGCCTTTCAAAGCACTTCATGGCTACGGACGTGAGTGCTACGGGTCTGTAGTCATTTAGGCAGGTTGCCTTTGTGTTGTTGGGCACAGGGACTATAGTGGTTTTCTTGAAGCATGTTGGTATTACAGACTCAATCAGGGACATGTTGAAAATGTCAGTGAAGACACCTGCCAGTTGGTCAGCACATGCCCGGAGCACACGTCCTGGTAATCCGTCTGGCCACGCAGCCTTGTAAATTTTGACCTGTTGAAAGGTCTTCCTCACGTCGGCTATGGAGAGCGTGATCACACAGTCGTCTGGAACAGCTGATGCTCTCATGCATGCCTCCTTGTTGTTTGCCTCAAAGCGAGTATAGAAGTGATTTAGCTCGTCTGGTAGGCTCCTGTCACTGGGCAGCTCGCGGCTGTGCTTCCCTTTGTAGTCTGTAATAGTTCGCAAGCCCCGTCGAGCGTCGGAGCCGATTCAATCTTAGCCCTGTATTGACGCTTTGCCTGTTTGGTGGTTCATCGCAGGACATAGCGGGATTTCTTGTAAGCTTCCTGGTTAGAGTCCCACACCTTGAAAGTGGCAGCTCTACCCTTTAGCTCAGTGCGAATGTTGCCTGTAATCCATGGCTTCTGGTTGGGGTATGTACGTACAGTTACTGTGGGGACGACGTCCTCAATTTATTGATAATGCCAGTGACTGATGTGGTGTATTCCTCAATGTCATCGGAAGAATCGTGGAACATGTTCCAGTCTGTGATAGCAAAGCAGTCCTGTAGTTTAGCATCTGCTTCTTCTGACCATTTTTTTATAGACCGAGTCACTGGTGCTTCCTGCTTTTATTTTTGGTTGTAAGCAGGAATCAGGAGGATAGAGTTGTGGTCGGATTTACCAAATGGAGGGCGAGGGAGAGCTTTGTACGCGTCTCTGTGTGTGGAGTACAGGTGATCTAGAATTTTTTCCCCCTCTGGTTGCACATTTAACAGAGATTTGGTAGAACTGATTTAAGTTTCCCTGCATTAACGTCTCCGGCCACTAGGAGCGCCACCTCTGGGTGAGTGGTTTCCTGTTTGCTTATTTCCTTATACAGCTGACTGAGTGCGGTCTTAGTGCCAGCATCTGTCTGTGGTGGTAAATAAACAGCCACGAAAAGTATAGCTGAGAACTCTCTAGGCAAGTGGTGTGGCCTGCAGTTTATCACAATATACTCTTCTTCAGGCGAGCAAAATCTAGAGACTTCCTTAGATTTCGTGCACCAGCCGTTGTTTACAAGTATGCACAGACCGCCCCCCCCCCCCCCCCCCCCCCCCCTCATTTTACCGGAGTGTGCTGTTCTATCCTGCCGGTGCAGCGTGTATCCCGCTAGCTGAATATCCATGTCGTCATTCAGCCACGATTCCGTGAAGCATAGGATATTACAGTTTTTTATGTCCCGTTGGTAGGATATTCGTGATCGTACCTCTTCTAGGCTATTGTCCAATGATTTCACGTTGGCGAGTAATATTGACGGTAACGGCAGCTTTCCTAGTTGGCTTCTGCGCGGTCCGGACGAGGCATCCGGCTCTTCGTCCTCTGCGTCGCTTCCTTTTGTGAATAATTGCTATGTCTGCCCTGTGGGGTGTTTGGAGAATATCGTGTGAGTCCTGCTTGTTGTTGTTTTTGTTGTTGAAGAAATCTTTGTCTAATCCGAGGTGAGTGATCGCTGTCCTGATATCCAAAAAAGACCCACATAATAGCACAATTGGTTATGAGACAGTAAAACGGCGGCCATCTCCTCTGGCGCCAAGTTGTGTTAATAAGCGAGTGTACCCACTCTGGTGCCCACTCTGCTATTTGTGCAATGTTGGCTAGTGCGCACATATAGCCTAAATCAGGGATGTGTAACGGAACTCATCATGCGGGGCTGCAGTGGCTCCTGGGTATACATACCCACATCCATACACCTCAGCTTGCGAGCAAAACATTTGTACTTTTTCTGTGCATTTTGCCAATGGGCGTAGAGAGAATGTAGCTATTTTCTAACAAATTTCCTGCAATTCTACACATTTTGCCATAGGGTGGAGGCAAATGTTTGAAGTTTTCAATATGATAACCAATGATCAAATAGGCCCTACCCCGGTCAGTAGTTCAACCACGCTTACTAGTTTAGATAGCTGGCCGTTACACTAACTTATCAATCTAAAAACATTTAGCTGACGTGGGCTAATTGAGTGACTGCTAATGCACAACCAAATGTGGAAATTGTGTATTCGATTATTCTAACTCTCAACAGTAAGCTGAGTCCATTTGAGTTAATTTTTATTTAGATTTCATGTAATGGACATACACAAAATTGTCCAAATTGGTGAACTGAAATTAAAAAAAAAAAAAAAAAAAATGCAAAAAAATAAATAAATGGAAAAGTGGTGCAGGCATATGTATTCAATCTCTTTGCTATGAAGCCCCTAAATAAGATCTGGTGCAAACAATTACCTTCAGAAGTCACATAATTAGTTAGATTGCACACAGGTGTCACATGATTTCCCACAGGATCTTAGTATATATATACACCTGTTCTAAAATGCCCCAGACTCTGGAACACCACTAAAAAAGGGGCACCACCAAGTTGTGAAGTACAGATCAGGGTTGGGTTATAAAAAAAGATCCAAAACTTTGAACATCCCACGGAGCACCATTAAATCCATTATAAATCATGGAAAGAATATGGCACCACAACAAACCTGCCAAGAGAGGGCCGCCCACCAAAACTCACGGACTAGGCAAGGAGGGAATTAATCAGAGAGGCAACAAAGAGACCAAAGATAACCCCGAAGGAGTTGCAAAGCTCCACTGCGGAGATTGGAGTATCTGTCCATAGGACCACTTTAAGCCAAACACTCCACAGAGCTGAGCTTTACGGAAGAGAGGCCAGAAAAAAGCCATTGCTTAAAGAAGAAAATAAGCAAACCCGTTTGGTGTTCGCCAAAAGGCATGTGGGAGACTCCCCAAACATATGGAAGAAGGTACTCTGGTCAGATGACTAAATACAGGGAAATTGTTGAGGGAAACCTGTTTCAGTCTTCCAGACATTTGAGACTGGGACGGAGGTTCACCTTCCATGCTTAGGAAAACCCTAAGCATACTGCTAAAACAACACTTGAGTGGTTTAAGGGGAAACATTTAAATGTCTTGGAATGGCCTAGTCAAAGCCCAGACCTCAATCCAATTGAGAATCTGTGGTATGACTTAAAGATTGATGTACACCAGCGGAACCCATCCATTTTGAAGGAGCTGGAGCAGTTTAGCCTTGAGGAATGGGCAAAAATCACAGTGGCTACATGTGCCAAGCTTATAGCGACATACCCCAAGAGACTTGCAGCTGTAATTGCTGCAAAAAGTATTGCCTTTTGGGGCTTTATGCACGCACGAATAGTTATGCATGCTCAAGTTTTCATTTTTGTTGTTGTTGTTTGTTCCTTTTTTCCACATTTTGTCACGTTACAGCCTTATTCTTGAATTGATTAAATTATAATTTTCCTCATCAATCTACACACAATACCCCATAATGACAAACTGAAAACAGATTTATAAAAATGTGAAAATGTATTAATAATAAAGAACAGATATACCTTTCGTTACTCTCCTGTGAGGATCCAAGGATCAGGTTACAGGGGAAGAGCTTTCAATAGAGCCCCCTCTGCGGGTGAGGGGTAGTAATGACAGCTCGCGTCGATTGTAAATTGTCGATTGTAAATTGTAGGCAGCATGTTTCTTTGTTACAGAAGAGTTTGCCTCCCAAAACTTCAACATCAAACAATGAACACTGGGACAATGTATTTCAACATCCGAATGTTGGGAATGATAATAGGTGGAATATGGAAATTAGTCTATTTTGTGATGTCATTAAAATTGTCATAAAGGCATTGTAACAAAACATTGCAATTACATTACTTGAAGACTTTTTACACTGTGTACATCTGGTTTAGAGGTCGACCGATTAATCGGAATGGCCGATTAATTAGGGCCGATTTCAAGTTTTCATAACAATCGGAAATTGGAATTTTTGGACACCGATTTGGCGGATTATTATTATTTATTTTTTACACCTTTATTTAATCTTTATTTAACTAGGCAAGTCAGTTAAGAACACATTCTTATTTTCACCTTGTCAGCTCGGGGGATTCAGTCTTGCAACCTTACAGTTAACTAGCCCAACACTCTAACCACCTGCCTCTCATTGCACTCCACGAGGAGACTGCCTGTTACGCGAATGCAGTAAGCCAAGGTAAGTTGCTAGCTAGCATTTAAATTATCTTATAAAAAACAATCAATTAATCATAATCACTAGTTAACTACACATGGTTGATGATATTACTAGTTTATCTAGCGTGTCCTGCATTGCATGTAATTGATGCGGTGCGTATCGTTGCTCCAATGTGTACCTAACCATGAACATCAATTCCCTTCTTAACATCAATACACAGAAGTATATATTTTTAAACCTGCATATTTAGCTAAAATATATCCAGGATAGCAGGCAATATTAACCTGGTGGAATTGTGTCACTTCTCTTGCGTTCATTGCACGCAGAGTCAGTGTATATGCAACAGTTTGGGCCGCCTAATTTGTCAGAATGTTACGTAATTATGACATAACATTGAAGGTTGTGCAATGTAACAGGAATATTTAGACTAATGGATGCCACCCCTTAGATAAAATACAGAACGATTACGTATTTCACTGAAAGAATAAACTTCTTGTTTTCGAGATGATAGTTTCCGGATTTGACCATATTAATGACCTAAGGCTCGTATTTCTGTGTGTTATTATGTTATAACTAAGTCTATGATTTGATAGAGCAGTCTGACTGATTGGTGGTAGGCAGCAGCAGGCTCGTAAGCATTCATTCAAACAGCACTTTCGTGCGTTTTGCCAGCAGCTCCTCGTTGTGCGTCAAGCATTGCACTGTTTATGACTTCAAGCCTATCGACTCCCGAGATTAGGCTCGTGTAACTGATGTGAAATGGCTAGCTAGTTAGCGGGGTGCGCGCTAATAGCGTTTCAAACGTTACTCGCTCTGAGACTTGGAGTGGTTGTTCCCCTTGCTCTGCATGGGTAACGCTGCTTCAAGGGTGGCTGTTGTCGTTGTGTTCCTGGTTCGAGCCCAGGGAGGAGCGAGGAGAGGTTAATGAAATACAAATGGTATAGAGAGAAATAGTCCTATAATTCCTATAATAACTACAACCTAAAACTTCTTACCTGGGAATATTGAAGACTCATGTTAAAAGGAACCACCAGCTTTCATACGTTCTCATGTTCTGAGCAAGGAACTTAAACGTTAGCTTTCTTACATGGCACATATTACACTTTTACTTTCTTCTCCAACATTTTGTTTTTGTAATTATTTAAACCAAATTTAACATGTTTCATTATTTATTTGAGGCTAAATTGATGTTATTGATGTATTATATTAAGGTAAAATAAGTATTCATTCAGTATGGTTGTAATTGTCATTATTACAAATACATTAAAAAAATCGGCCGATTTATCGGTATCGGCTTTTTTTGGTCCTCCAATAATCGGTTTCGGCTTTTTTTGGTCCTCCAATAATCGTTATCTGCGTTGAAAAATCATAATCAGTCGTCCTCTAATCTGGTTTACATCCATTACGTTGTGTAGAAAATATCAAGGATAAAGAGAATGTGTTTGTGACGATTAAGATTGTGATTTTAGTTCTCTAACAAGATCATAGTAAATTATCATACATTACCTCGTAACCAGAGAGCATGTCAGCATGACGGAAACTCCCCTTTTTACCCAAGGGTTTAAAGGGTTCTGTTAAAAATGAACATATCAGACTAAAACAGACCACAGCTGTAGCGAGGTCTAGGATAGTCACTACCACAGAACGCAACACGAGGTTGAAGAAGACAAAATAACCTCTAACAATCCAATGCTACGGTTCAGTAGGTGTATCTAAGTACTGTATCTAAGAAGATGAATTTTAGTAGGATCGGTTATTCTCTTCAAATCATCGTTGCCTGCACTGCTTTCATCACCACTCTGGGATCATCGACACGGCTGATTAGCCGTCCTCAGGAGACCACTCTTCCAGAACGAGTGCAAGTAAACAGACAACTAAGAAGAAGGACATTGTGACCTCTTGTGGGCAATCAAAGAAGAAGAAGGCCATCCGAAATAAGGCCCAATCAAACCCTTGTCAATTTACGTAAATAATGCATGTAAATACATGCATTACTTCTTCCCCAAAAGAGCGGCCTTTCTGGGCAAGGTATTAGGGCTACTGTAAGTGTAGTTTGCAAATGTATCCAAGTGTTGCTTCTCTTTCTCGCTTTCTCTCTCTAACTCTCCATCTTGTGTAACAAGTGTCATATTGTGTTAGTCCATTAGGGACCTGTTGTCATCGCATTGAGTTTCTAATCGATAAGCTATAACAGGATACGCACACGGTATCATTTAGTTTCTTAGTAAATAAATCATCAAATCAATTTGTGTGGTATAGAATGATCAGTGAGACTCAGATTTCTGCAGATTCACGAAGTCGGCGAGGTTCAAAAGGACACTGATATGAGGAAATGATTCATTAGTTGACTTTTGATTTGTATTGTATATTTATTTTTAATTCCAGGCCCCCGTCCCCGCAGGAGAGCTTTTGCCTCTTGGTAGGCCGTCATTGTAAATAAGAATTTGTTCTTAACTGACTTGTCTAGTTAAATAAAAAACAAGTTAATTCGGGAGACGGTAACCTGTTAAACTTTTTTCCGTGGTGCACCAATTTCCTAATGAGTTCATTGTTACGTGATTCATTTAATCTAATAACAACTAAACATAGTGGGTAATTATTCAATGAATAACAGTCATCACATTAATGATAGTCACATCATGACATACCTTATTTGCATAAGTATTCAGACCAGTGGTGTAGCTTCAGCCGGGGCAGCCGGTGCGGTCGCACCAGGGTGATATCAAAATGTGTTAAATTGGATTCCTTTTTCAAATGCAGTTCAAGTGCAGCCATTTCTAGCACAAGCAATGTAGCGGGACCAGAAGAGGATGTAGGTTTATCGTCGCCAGCAGCAGCTTTTAGCGGGTCAAGTGAGCCAAGGCCAAGGTGTTCCATCGTGCCAGAAGAAGCAACTTTGACAGAGGAGGATACAGGTTGTCAGGTATCGGTGGATACGACCCTGAGCACAAGCTATCCCCGGGCGGGGAGGAAGAGGAGCAGGGCGAGGCTAGAATCGTGGCGGCTGAGGAAACAGGTGGAAGTGGGACAGACAGCCTTTTTACCTATCCAACTGATGGGACATTATGCAACAAATGTGGAAAAGTTAAACGGCATGTTATTGCATTAGGCTCGTGTAAGCCTGCTGGCCCATTCCCAAGAGTTGACGAAAGGCAGTGTTTTTCCAAGTCATATTACACCACTACAACCAAGGCTGGAATCAAATTACCACGTACATGGCTATGTTATTCGGTCAAGCTAGATTGCGCGTATTGTTTATCTTTCTGCCTGTTTGGAGATCGGAGTGCCCTTTTCTTCTCTGATGCGTGGGTGAATGGGGTGAGAGATTGGCGCCATCTAACATCCATACTAGCATGTCATGAGACATCCCAAATTCACATGGGTGCCTGTTTGGTATATGAGTAATGAAGCTCAATGGCACTATTGACGCAGAAATGGAGAGAGGCGTGGGGTAACGCAGAAAATATCTGGCGACAGATGCTGGAACGCATAGTTAATGTAACTCTCACACTTGCATCATGTAATTGGCGTTCAGAGGGCACCGTCGAAAGCTGGGGCAGGCCAACAGTGGGAATTTTCTCAGTATAATTGAACTGCTGTCATTTTACGACCCAGTTCTGAAATAACTTTTAGAACGCCCTGCAGGATCCGTTAAATATCTCAGTATTTAAATCCAAAATCGGGTGATTTATGTCTTAGCCGAGTGAGTGAAGTGTGACATTCAGGGAGAGATGCAGGACGCCCCATTTTTGTCTATTATAATGGACAACACCTGTATCCACAGTAGACCAGTTAAGACAAGTTTATCACTATGTGAGAGTGATGAGGGATGCAAATAATGTCGCCACAGATCTGACCATCACAGAGTCGTTTTGGAGACTTGCTGACATATCAGCAGCTGAGCAACTTGATTTTGGAGTCCACCTGTGGTAAATTACATTGATTGTGCATGATTTGGAAAGGCACACACCTGTCTATATAAGGCCCCACAGTTGACAGTGCATGTCAAAGCAAAAACCAAGCCATGAGGTCGAAGGAATTGTCCGTAGAGCTCAGAGACAGGATTGTGTCGAGGCACAGGTCTGGGAAAGGGTACCAAAAAAATTATGCATCATTGAAGGTCCCCAAGAACACAGTGGAATCAATCATTCTTAAATCGAAGAAGTTTAGAACAACAAAGACTCTTCCTAGAGCTGGCTTCCTGGCCAAACTGAGCAGTCGGTGGAGGTGGGCCTTGGTCAGGGAGGTGACCAAGAATTCGATGGTCACTCCGACAGAGCTCTTGAGTTCCTTGGTGGAGATGGGAGAACCTTCTAGAAGGACAACCATTTCTGCAGCACTCCACCAATCAGGCCTTTATGGTAGTGGCCAGACAGAAGACACTCCTTAGTAAAATGCATATGGCAGTCCCCTTGAAGTTTTCCAAAAGGCACCTAAAGGACTCTCAGACCATGAGAAATACGATTCTCTGGTCTGATGAAACCAAGACGGAACTCTTTGGCCTGATTGCCAAGCGCCACGTCTGGAGGAAACCTGGCACCATCCCTACGGTGATGCATGGTGGTGGCAGCATCATGCTGTGGGGATGTTTTTCAGAACCCAATCGAACATCTCTGGAGAGACCTGAAATTGGCTGTGCAGCGATGCTCCCCATCCAATGTGACAGAGCTTGAGAGGATCTGCAGAGAAGAATGGGAGAAACTCCCCAAACACAGGTGTGCCAATCTTGTAGCGTCATACCCGAGGCTGTAATCGCTGCCTAAGGTGCTTCAACAAAGTACTGAGTAAAGGGTCTTAATACTTATGTAAATGTGATTTAATTATATATATTTTTTATATAAATTTGATAATTTGTTAACCTGTTTTGCTTTGTCAATTTTGGGTATTGTGTGTAGTAGATTGACTAGGGGGAAAAAGGATTTAATCTATTTTATAATAAGGCTGTAATGTAACAAAATGTTGAAAAATTCAAGCGGTCTGAATACGGTCTTATTTTGGTCATATTGGTCCGCAGGCCTATAAAATGGGGGCCACATTTTGCCCATCCTGGCTTACATGATGAGATTAGTATTTTATAGACGAAGGAGCGAGTTTATTTGTATTTGTCATATGCCAAGCATCGGTTTTCATGTCACCAGAATAAGACACCTCAATATTTATTGGAAAGGAGTATCAAGCTCATCACCTTGCACTTTCACCACCCTGTGAACTTCATAATTTGTCATCTATAGCTTAATAAACTGCATGCTTTCCTGTCATCGCATGACTCCATGTTTACTTTGATATGATGGTTATTATATCAATATTTGCACATTAGTGTTTTCACTGACAATTATCGCATAATTTATTTTACTGACAGAAAAAGATCCCAACTTGTCTAGCATATTTTGTTCTCTCTACATTTCGAAAGTTTACTGAAAAATGTTCCGTTTCCATTAGGCCTGTCATGACATTTTTTTTATCTGATGTACTTTACTCACATAAAAAGGTTGGATTTAAACATGCTTAATGCCAAATAAAAATCCTACACATTATTTGCCTCCTTTTAAAGATCATCGGGTTTCCAAGCCCAAAAACATTATCATGGTGTCTTTTTGTTCTAGTTTCATGAGGAATCACCAGTAAAGCCTTTTATCCCATTACTGTAATTTGGACGGCAGGTAGCCTAGTGGTTAGAGCGTTGGGCCAGTAACCGAAAGGTTGCGAGATCGAATCCCCGAGCTGTCGTTCTTCCCCTTCCCCTGAACAAGGCACTGTTCCAAGGCTCTCATTGTAAATAAGAATTTGTTCTTAATTAACTGACTTCCCTAGTTAAGTAAAGGTAAATAATTACTATACTAGCAGTCATACTGAGACCAAGGTCTCTTTTACAGATGAGCCCTGAATTACATAAATTACAGTAAATACACAAACATCCATATAAATACAAGATGCAAGCAGTTCTTGATACCTGAATACACTTGAAAGTGATTTGTTCCTGACGTGGAATATCTCTTATATTCAGTTTTCTCTATTACTTCAGACTTCCAATGGTTGCTTGACTCCAAACACTGAACATTTAATTTGATTTCATTCACTCTATATCACAGGGGGGTTTGCAATTGTGTTCCTGGTACGAACAAGCCAGGGGCTCCGCTGTGCCCTCAAGAGGATGTATGTCAACAATGAGCACGACCTGCAGGTGTGCAAGCGAGAGATCCAGATTATGGTGAGTTGCTGTGGGATTACCCCACGGCATGCTTGAAAAAGGAGCTATTATGTCTAGTTCTCTCCTTTGCTCACATGAAAACACATACATGACACGCATACAGGCAGCTCTACAAACTGCAGCATGTTATGTATCAGCAACGAGGATTTGCACCCAAATGATCCTCAGGAGACAAAGTTGGAATTTGAGTGGCATGATAATGTTCACTCTGTCTTTTATTGTAATGTGGTTGTCCTTGTGCTCTCGCAGAAGGACCTGGTCGGCCATAAGAACATTGTTGGCTATCTGGACTCTAGTATCACCACTTGTGGAGGAGGAGATGTGTGGGAAGTGCTCATCCTCATGGACTACTGTAAAGGTGAGTGCTTACTGAAGGATCTGTGTTCAATCAAGTGTAGTTCATTCCTCAAAAGTGACTATGAAAGGTAGAAATAAAGGTGGGCCACTGTCACTCCACTTGTAGTCCACATGAGGGCGCTTTCTGTCTAACTATATTCTGTCCTCCATATAGGCCTACGGCTGGGGTGGTGAATTTCTTTAAATGTTGTGTTTAACCGTTCAGGTGTAGATAATGTGATTGTTTAAGCGTATCTCTAGGAAATACTTGTTTTAAATCAGAGCCTTGTTTTTTTCAGGACTGTTCAGATCAAACATTTCTTACTTCTGTCTTTGTATCTTTGCAACTCATTTGACTTCTGTACTGCACCAGGTTGTTTTCCCAGGATGTGAATGCATGTTCAAACTTGCAGTTCTAAGAATGTATAAAATAGGCCTGCGTGAACTAAAAACCTACCCCCTTTAAGAAAAATATGTGTTTCCTTTGAACTGTGAATGTTGCCATTCTTTTGCAAGTGTTGTTATCCATTGTGACATTGGGGTTTCTAGCACTCTTTCACTCCAAGGCTAACTTTACGTATCACGCTAACAGCTAGTCAAGCACGGCCAATCTGGGGTCATAGACAGGACAGACAGCTAATCATAGACAGGACAGACAGCTAATCGTCTTCGCAGTGGCAGACCACATGTAACAACACATGCACAGGATCGATACATCCGAACATCACACCTGCGCGACACGTACAGGATGGCAACAACAACTGCCCAGGTTACACCAGGAACGCACAATCCCTCCATCAGTGCTCAGACTGTCCGCAATGGGCTGAGAGAGGCTGGACTGACGGCTTGTAGGCATGTTGTAAGGCAGGTCCTCACCAGACATCACCGACAACAACGTCGTCTATGGGCACAAACCCACCGTCGCTGGACCAGACAGGAATGACAAAAAGTGCTCTTCACTTGCCTATGGGCACAAACCCACCGTTGCTGGACCAGACAGGACTGGCAAAAATTGCTCTTTGACGAATTGTGGTTTTGTCACATCAGGGGTGATGGTTCAGATTCACATTTATCTTTGAAGGAATGAGCGTTACACTTTTAGCCACTTAGCTAGCAAGTTAGCAAACCAAATGCTTAGCTGGAGCCCCTGAGCTGGATGTAATTTATTTGAGACATCTTAGATTTTTTATAGTTCTACTTAACTTATAGTTAGTTATAAGCAGTGGCGCAGCACGCACCCCAGCAGCCCACTGCAATGTTGAAAATCATATTGTTGGTATTTTGAAACACCCTGGTATACGGTATATTGCTCAAGCCTAGTGAGCTTCCACATCACAGCTATATAACACCATGTGCAACCACTGAGTAAAGGCCCCTATTGTGAAGTGGTCATTTTAGATTATCAAGAGACTGAGTCTGAGTGCAAGATAGGTGTGACTGAGTGTGGCTGTAAGCTCCATTCCCAGTGTGTGTTCAGTAATGAATTTGTGTGGTGTATCTTTGCAGGAGGCCAGGTGGTGAACCTGATGAACCAGCGTCTGCAGACAGGCTTCACAGAGGCAGAGGTACTGCAGATATTCTGTGATACGTGTGACGCTGTGTCTCGACTGCACCAGGGCAAGACACCCATCATCCACAGGGACCTTAAGGTATGCAGAGGACAGATGTATGATTTTAATTTGATCACCCAGTTGCAGGAGAACTTTCCTGCAATGTGGGAAATGTAAAACTTATAGTGTATTTGAGGTTTAAAAAAGCTTCTGAAGTTTGTAATTTCCACTTTGATATTTCAGACATGATTTTCCCTTACGAAAAATGTATCAACCCCCCCCAAAAATTCCATTAATTATAATTCACATGAAAATTCACTGTTGCTGCAGGATTATTTTCCTGCTGTAGCGAACGGGCTCAAATTAAGATCCTACATCTGTAGGAACCCTCTCCTGTGTTTTCTCCCACCTTCCTTCTCTGCTCTTGGTCCCTCTCTCCTCATCTTCTTATTGGCTTAGTCTTGCTGTTATATAGGCAAGCTGTTACCGGTATTTATATATGCCATTCAGCAGACACATTTTTTTATCCAATTCACATTATATATTTTTTAAATAGCGTGACCATTACATTACTCATTCTGTAGTTCTCTGGCTCTGTTTGACTCTTCTTCTCCTTTGTGTTTCTGCAGGTGGAAAACATCCTGTTACATGATAAGGGTCACTACGTGCTGTGTGACTTCGGAAGCGCCACCAATAAGTTCCAGAACCCACAGACCGAAGGAGTGCCAGTAGTCGATGAGGAAATAAAAAAGTTTGTGAACCGACAGTCAGAAGTTTACATACAACTTAGCCAAATACATTTAAACTCAGTTTTTCACAATTCCTGACATTTAATCCTAGTAAAGGTTCCCTGTCTTAGGTCAGTTAGGATCACCACTTTATTTTAATAATGTGAAATGTCAGAATAATAGTAGAGTGAATGATTTATTACAGCTTTTATTTCTTTCATCACATTCCCAGTGGGTCAGAAGTTTACATATACTCAATTAGTATTTGGTAGCATTGCCTTTAAATATTTAATTTGGGTCAAATGTTTCGGGTAGCTTTCCACAAGCTTCCCACAATAAGTTGGGTGAATTCCTCCAGACAGAGCTGGTGTAACTGAGTCAGGGTTGTAGGCCTCCTTGCTCGCACATGCTTTTTCAGTTCTGCCCACAAATTATATATAGGATTGAGGTCAGGGCTTTGTGATGGCCACTCCAATACCTTGCCTTTGTTGTCCTTAAGTCATTTTGCCACAACTTTGGAAGTATGCTTGGGGTCATTACCCATTTGGAAGACCCATTTGCGACCAAGCTTCAACTTCCTGAATGATGTCTTGTGATGTTGCTTCAATATATCCACATAATTTTCCTACCTTATGATGCCATCTATTTTGTGAAGTGCACCAGTCCCTCCTGCAGCAAAGCATCCCCACAACATTATCTTGCCAACCCTGTGCTTCACGGTTGGGATGGTGTTCTTCGGCTTGCAAGCCTCCCCCTTTTTCCTCCAAACATAACGATGGTCATTATGGCCAAACAGTTCTATTTCTCCAAAAAGTATGATGTTTGTCCCAATGTGCAAACTGTAGTCTGGCTTTTTTATGGCGGTTTTGGAGCAGTGGCTTCTTCCTTGCTGAACGAACTTTCAGGTTATGTCGATATAGGACTTGTTTTACTGTGGATATAGATACTTTTGTACCTGTTTCCTCCAGCATCTTCACAAGGTCCTTTGCTGTTGTTCTTGGATTGAATTGCACTTTTCGCACCAAAGTACGTTCATCTCTAGGAGACGCGTTTCCCTCCTGAGCGTTATGACGGCTGAGTGGTCCCATGGTGTTTATACTTGCTTACTATTGTTTGTACAGATGAACGTGGTACCTTCAGGCATTTGGAAATCTCTCCCAAGGATGAACCAGAGTTGTGGAGGTCTACAATAGTTTTTCTTAGGTCTTGGCTGATTTGTTTTTATTTTCCGATGATGTCAAGCAACCAGGCACTGAGTTTGAAGGTAGGCCTTGAAATACATCCACAGGTACACCTCCAATTGACTCAAATTATGTCAATTAACCTATCAGAAGCTTCTAAAGCCATGGCATAATTTTCTGGAATTCTCCAAGCTGTTTAAAGGCACAGTCAACTGTGATACAGTGTATTATACGTGAAATAATCTGTCTGTAAACAAGTGTGGGAAAAATTATGTCCTTACCGACTTGCCAAACTATAGTTTGTTAACAAGAAATTTGTAAAGTGGTTGAAAACTAGTTTTAATGACTCCAACCTAAGAGTATGTAAACTTAGGACTTCAACTGTATATGCGTACCATTTCCTGCCATTTCATTTTTTTTTTTACATTTTATTTTACAGCCATAGAAAAGTCCTTTCAAAGTCCACCTGAGCCGAGCCTTTTCGAAATTAGTGTTAGTTAGATAAAGCTTATGATGTTCATCTTCCTGTTTGTGACCTTGTTCTGTTCTCTCTCAGGTACACCACTCTGTCATATCGTGCTCCTGAGATGGTAAACCTCTACAACAGCAAGATTATCACTACTAAAGCTGACATATGGGTGAGTGGATGTTGTATTTTAGATCTATGCTTTAGTCATGGTATCAGTGCCAGCTTCTGATTTGTATGGGGCTTTTTTACAATACACTTTTCAGCAATTTGTCACAGAATGCCCATGAAAATGTTATAAAATATAAATAAACTAAATGAAAACTTATAGCAAGTCTTTGGCCAGTGGCAATAGTTGGTACAGTAGGACATTTGAAAATACATATTTGTGTGGAGAAGACTTTCCCATCTTGTTTCTCAAGGCATTTGGATGTTTGTTCTAAATGTTATATAACTTAATTAGTGTGTGTGTGTGTGTGTTGAGGCAGGTAGCCTAGAGGTTAAGAGCATTGTGTTTGTGTGGTGTGTGTGTTCCCTCCCTCCAGGCAATGGGCTGTTTGCTGTATAAGCTGTGCTACTTCACTCTACCCTTTGGGGAGAGCCAGGTGGCCATCTGTGATGGCAGTTTCACCATTCCTGACAATTCCCGCTACTCCTACGACCTGCACTGCCTCATCCGTCAGTGTTCCACCACTCACTGTATCTGCTATGAAAATTAGTGTAGATTCTACAGTGCCATTACATATTTTAGAAGTACACTATATTTACAAAAGTATGTGGAAACCCCTTCAAATTTGTGGATTCCGCTGTTTTAGCCACACCCATTGCAGACGGGTATAAAATTGAGCACACAGCCATGCAATCTCTATAGAGAAACACTGGCAGTAGAATGGCCTTACTGAAGAGCTTAGTGACGTTCAACGTGGCACCGTCATAGGATGCCACCTTTCCAACAAGTCAGTTTGTTAAATGTTTGCCATGCAAGAGCTGTAAGCTGTGTTATTGTGAATTAGAAACAATTAGAAACAATTAGCAACAATGGCTCAGCCTTGAAGCGCTAGTCAACACAAGCTCACAGAACGGGACTGCTGATCGAATCGTGTTTAAAAATCGTCTGTCCTCAATTGCAACACTCACTACCGAGTTCCAAACTGTCTCTGAATGTAACATCAGCACAAAGCTGTTCGTCAGGGAAATGGGTTTCCATGGCCGAGCAGCCGCACACAAGCCTAAGATCACCATGCCCAATGCCCGAGTGTCGGCTGGAGTGTTGTAAAGCTCGCCGCCATTAAGGCAGTGGATACGCATTCTCTGGAGTGATGAGTTATGCTCCACCATTTGGCAGTCCAACGGACTAATCTGGGTTTGGCGATGCCAGGAGAACGCTACCTGCGCCAATGCGTAGTGCCAACTGTACATTTTGGTGGAGGAGGAATAATGGTCTGTTTTTCATGGTTCGGGCTAGGCCCCTTAGTTCTGGTGAAGGGAAATCTTAATGCTACAGTATCAAATCAAATCAAATTGTATTAGTCACATGCGCCGAATACAACTGGTGTAGACCTTACAGTGAAATGCTTACTTACGAGGCCCAACAATGCAGTTAAAAGAAATACGAATAAGAAATACTAGTAAGAAGTAAATAAAGAGCAGCAGTAAAATAACAATGGCGAGACTATATACAGGGGCGTTTCGGTACAGATTCAATGTGCGGGGTTACCGGTTAGTTGAGGTAATATGTAAATGTAGGAAGTGGTTTTAAAGTGACTATGCATAGATGATAACAACAGAGAGTAGCAGCGGTGTAAACGAGGGGGGGGGGGGGGATGCAAATAGTCTGGGTAGCCATTTAACTATTTACCGGTCTTGTTAAGAATTCTGATTACTTGGGGGTAGAAGCTGTTTAGATGCCTCTTGGACCTAGACTTGGCACTCTGGTACCTCTTGCTGTGCAGTAGCAGAGAGAACAGTCTCTGACTAGGGTGCCTGGATTCTTTGACAATTTTTAGGGCCTTCCTCTGACACCGCCTGGTGTAGAAGTCCTGGATGGCAGGAAGATTGGCCCCGGTGATGTTCTGGGACGTTCGCACTACCCTCTGTAGTGCCTTCAGATCGGAGGCCAAGCATTTGCCATACCAGGAAGTGATGCAACCAGTGATGCAACCATGCTCTTGATGGTGCAGCTGTAGAGCCTTTTGAGGATCTGAGGACCCATGCCAAATCTTTTCAGTCTCCTGAGGGGGAATAGGTTTCGTCTTACCCTCTTCAAGACTGTTTTGACCCTCTAGACATTTCTGAATTATTCTAGACGATTGTGTGATTCTAACTTGGTGCAACAGTTTGGGAAGGCCCTTTCCTGTTTCAGCATGACAATGCCCCCGTGCACAAAGCAAGGTCTATACAGAAATGTTTTGTTGAGATTGGTGTGGAAGAACTTGACTGGCCTACACAGAGCCCTGACCTCAATCCCATTGAACACCTTTTGGATGATTTGGAACGCCGGGCCTATGAGCCAGGCCTAATCGCTCAACATTAGTGCACGACCTCACTAATGATATTGTGGCTGAATGGAAGCAAGTCCCCCCAGCAATGTTCCAACATCTAGTGGACAGCCTTAACCAGAAGAGTGGAGGCTGTTATAGCAGCAAAGGGGGACCATCTCCATATTAATGCCCATGATTTTGGAATGAGATGTTCGATGAGCAGGTGTCCACATACTTTTGTTCACTTAGTCTATATAGTATCAGTTCTATACAACATGTTACCTCTTCATCTAACCATGCTTAATCTACCCATTGTGGGTTAGTCAGTGTGTTGCTTTTGTCTCTTATGTTGTGGTTTGATTGGTGTCTGTCTTTTTCTCTCTCATTTCCACCTCTCCTTCTCATTTTGTTGGTGTTTGTCAGGGTACATGCTGGAGCCCGACCCTGACAAAAGACCTGACATCTACCAGGTGTCCTACTTTGCTTTTAAACACGCTCGTCGGGACTGCCCTGTTCAGAATGTTAAGGTCAGTCTTTCTCTGCTTTGCGGAAAGTCTACACTGAGTTTTCAAAACATTAGGAACACCTTCCTATTATTGAGTTGCACTGCCTTTTGGCCTCAGAACAGCCTCAGTTCATTGGGGCATGGACTCTACAAGGTCTCAAACGCATTCCACAAGGATGCAGGCCCATGTTGACTCCAATGCTTCCCACAGTTGTGTGAAGTTGGCTGGGTGTCCTTTGATTGGTGGACCATTCTTGAGACACAGGAAACTGTTGAGTGTGAAAAACCCAGCAGTGTTGCAGTTCTTGACGCACTCAAACCGGTGCGCATGGCACCTACTACCATACCCCGCTCAAAGGCGCTTAAAACTTTTGTTTTGCCCATTCACCTTCTGAATCGCACATCTCAATTATCTCAAGGCTTAGAAATCATTCTTTAACCTGTCTCCTCCCCTTCCTCTACACTGATTTAATAAGGGATTATAGCTTTCACCTGATTTCACCTGGTCAGTCTATGTCATGGAAAGAACAGGTGTCCTTAATGTTTTGTACACTCTGTGTATGTGGGTCAGTCAATCTCTGTGCTAGGGTGTCTCTCTCTAGTGTTTCCTGTATGTTTGTCTCTCTCTCTGCTCTGAGATTGGCCTCAGGGCCAGATCTACCAATGTTCTATTCAATCCATGCCTGAATCTAATGAATGTGCTTGTCATATGGATCCATTCCCTCCCAAATATGAATTTACAATACTTTTACCTCTAATCATATAGAACTCTCCAATTCCTGCTCAACTCCCTGAGCCAATCAAAGCCAGCGAGGCTGCTGCAGCAAAGAAGAACCAGAGCCAGACACAGAGTAAGGCAAGGTAGGTTTGTGGTGTTTGTTATACAGGGGGCTGCCTGAGTAATCTTGTAGTTGTTGTTATTATACGCAGCAGTATTGACGCCAGTATCCATGTTTTTTTAGTTGTGTGTTCTCTGTTCTGCTTTAACATCATTCATAAGGTAATTTCATACCATTGACATCTTGTTCCAAGATGGTGTAGCAGTCAGACGTCATTGTCTTGTCTCGTCCCATGTGTATATATCTTTTCCTTCGCATTATTTTTTATATTTTTCCTAAACCGCAACTTCAAAATACTCTCCTGCAACCCGCCTCACCCAATGTGGTGTGGATCCTTTTTTTTCTTTCCCTAAAGTATTTCTATTTACCTCCGAACTGGAATAACTCAACTGAAGCTAGCTAGCTACCAGCTATCAATCAGCTAACCACTGCTAGCGGTCATCAGCTAACCTTTAGCTCGGAAAGCTCTTGCCAGTTTGTACAATGCGCTTCAAACCAGAGCATACCGGACCAATTTTTCTCTCTATATCACCGGAGTCCTACCACAAACTCTGAATCTTTTCATCTGGATCATTACAGCTAGCTAACCGCAACCCGGGTTGACTACTCCTGGCTAACATTTCTGTCCCGGAACTAGCACCAACTAGCCTGGGGCTAGCCCATGCTAGACCCATCCCCCGGCTCACTCCTGGGCTACAATATCCGGACCTCTTCTACTGCCGGTACGGGGCACGGAACCCCGCCGATCCTCTATGACTGGAATACCAACATAATCTGCCCGAGGATTCCAACAGGACCCTGAGGTGCAATGCCCGCTGAAGGCCCATTCTGCTAACCTGCTAGGCCTGCTAGCTACCTAGAGCTACCTGGAACCCTACTAACTCCACGACTGGTCTATCGACGTCACCGCACAAAGAGGCAAAAACAGACTTACCCCCATCGCGACGTCCGCTTCGGCCTACTAACTATTATCATGTTAGCATCGGCCTGCTAACTGTCTGAATCGCCGTGTTCCCAGTCAGCCCAACCATTCACTGGACCCATATGTTCACTTGGCTACGCATGCCTCTCTCTAATATCAATATTCCTCGTCCATTACTGTCCTGGTTAGTGATTAATGTCTTATTTCACTGTAGAGCCTCTAGCCCTGCTCAATATGCCTTAGCCAACCATGTTGTCACACCTCTTACATATGCAATGACATCACCTGGTTTAAACATCTCTAGAGACTATATCTCTCTCATAATTTCTCCATGCCTAGGTTTACCTCCAATGTACTCACATCCTACCATAACTTTATCTGTACACTATGCCTTGAATCTATGGTATCGTGCCCAGAAACCTGATTGTTTTACTCTCTGTGACGAACGTACTAGACGGCCAGTTCGTATAGCATTTAGCCGTACCCTTATCCTACTTCTCGTCTGTTCCTCTGGTGATGTAGAGGTTAATCCTGGTCCTGCAGTGCCTAGCTCCACTCCCCAGGTGCTCTCATTTGTTGACTAATGTAACCGTAAAAGCCTTGGTTTCATGCATGTTAACATTAGAAGCCTACTCTATAAGTTTGTTTTACTCACTGCTTTAGCACAGTCTGCCAACCTGGATGTCTTAGTCGTGTCTGAATCCTGGCTTAGGAAAACCACCAAAAACCTTGAAATCTCCATCGCTAACTATAACATTTTCAGCCAAGATAGAACCTCCAAAGGGGGTGGTGTTGCAATCTACTGCAAAGATAACCTGCAGAGTTCTGTATTACTATCCAAGTCTACCCAAACAAGTCGAGCTTCTACTTCTAAAAATGAACCTTTCCAGAAACAAGTCTCTCACTGTTGCCGCTTGCTATAGACCCCCCTCTGCCCCCAGCTGTGCCCTGGATACCATATGTGAATTGATTACCCCCCATCTATCTTCTGAGCTCGTGCTACTAGGTGACCTAAACTGGGACATGCTTAACACCCCGACCATCCTACAATCCAAGCTTGATGCCTTCAATCTCACATAAATAATCAATGAACCTACCAGGTACAACTCCAAATCCGTAAACACGGGCACCCTCATAGATGTTATCCTAACTAACTCGCCCTCCAAATACACCTCTGCTGTTTTCAATCAAGATCTCAGCGATCACTGCCTCATTGCCTGTATCCGTAATGGGTCTGCGACCAAACGACCACCCCTCATCACTGTCAAATGCTCCCTAAAACACTTTTGTGTTTAGGCCTTTCTAATTGACCTGGCCGGGGTATCCTGGAATGACATTGACCTCATCCCGTCAGTAGATGATGCCTGGCTATTCTTTAAAAGTGCCTTCCTCACCATCTTAAAAAAGCATGCCCCATTCAAAACATTTAGAACTAGGAATAGATATAGTCCTTGGTACACTCCAGACCTGTCTGCCCTTGACCAGCACAAAAACATCCTGTGGCGTTCTGCATTAGCATCGAATAGCCCTCGTAATATGCAACTTTTCAGGGAAGTTAGGAACAAATATACACAGGCAGTTCGGAAAGCTAAGGCTAGCTTTTTCAAACAGAAATTTGCGTCCTGTAGTACTAACTCAAAAAAGTTTTTGGACACTGTAAAGTCCCAGCTGCCCATTGCTCTGAGGCTAGGAAACACTATCACCACCGATAAATCCACTATAATGGAGAATTTCAATAAGCATTCCTCTACGGCTGGCCATGCTTTCCACCTGGCTACCCCTACCCCGGTCAACTGCCTGGCACCCTCTACAGCAACCCGCCAAATCCAGATAGCTGATGTTCTGAAAGAGCTGCAAAATCTGAACCTCTACAAATCACCCGGGCTAGACAATCTGGACCCTCTCTTTCTAAAATTATCTGCCGAAATTGTTGCAACCCCTAGTACTAGCCTATTCAACCTCTCTTTTGTATCGTCTGAGATTCCCAAAGATTGGATAGCTGCCGCGGTCATCCCCCTCTTCAAAGGGGGTGACACTCTAGACCCAAACTGCTACAGACCTATATCTATCCTACCCGGTCTTCGAAAACCAAGTTAAAGAAACAGATCACCGACCATTTCGAATCCCACCGTACCTTCTCCGCTATGCAATCTGGTTTCAGAGCTGGTCATGGGTGCATCTCAGCCACGCTCAAGGTTCTAAACAACATCATAACTGCCATCGATAAGAGACATTACTGTACAGCCGAATTCATCGACCTGGCCAAGGCTTTCGACTCTGTCAGTCACCACATTATTATTCGCAGCCTTGGTTTCTCAAATGATTGCCCGCCTGGTTTACCAACTACTTCTCTGATAGAGTTCACTGTGTCAAATCGGAGGGCCTGTTTTCCGGACCTCTGGCAGTCTCTATGGGGGTGCCACAGGGTTCAATCCTCGGGCCGACTCTCTTCTCTGTATACATCGATGATGTTGCTCTTGCTGCTGGTGATTCTCCGGTACACCTCAAACGCAGACGACACCATTCTGTATACTTCTGCCCTCTCTTTGGACACTGTGTTAACTAACCTACAGACGAGCTTCAATGCCATACAACTCTCCCTCCATGGCCTCCAACTGCTCTTAAATGCAAGTAAAACTAAATGCATGCTATTCAACCGATCACTGCCCGCACCTGCTCGCCCGTCCAGCATCACTACTCTGGACGGCTCTGACTTAGAATACGTGGACAACTACAAATACCTAGGTGTCTGGTTAGACTGTAAACTCTCCTTCCAGACTCACATTAAGCATCTCCAATCCAAAATTAAATCTAGAATTTGCTTCCTATATCGCAACAAAGCATCCTTCACTCATGCTGCAAAACATACCCTCGTAAAACTGACCATCCTACCGATCCTCAACTTTGGTGATGTCATCTATAAAATAGCCTCCAACACTCTACTCAACAAACTGGATGCAGTCTATCACAGTGCCATCCGTTTTGTCACCAAAGCCCCATACGCTACCCACCATTGCGACCTGTATGCTCTCGTTGGTTGGCCCTCTCTTCATACTCGTCGCCAAACCCACTGGCTACAGGTTATCTACAAGTCTCACCAACTCTCACCTTTTTCCCCCCAGACTGACAGACCCCATCCCCACCACTGAGACCTCCATCACGCCCCGGCAGAGGCCCAAAGCGGGCCATGCCCAGCCCAACGCTGGAGTCCTACCCATCCAGCCGGCTGCCCTCACCCCTCGCAAACGGGCCAACCTACCTGCCGGAGGGGCCCTTCCTCTTGGTATGTACCCACCCTCACTCTGCCTATTTACTGCAACTACTATGCTTGAAAATATGGAGAGTGGTACTCAGTAATGTGTTGTATTAGATTTGTCCCAAACATAACACTTTGTACTCCTGAACTTATTTAGGCTTGCCTTAACAAAGAGGTTGAATACTTACTGACTCAAGACATTTCAGCTTTTCATTTTTTATTAATAAAAATAAATAAATAATGTATTTCCACTGACATTATGGCGTATTGTGTAGGTCAGTGAAAAAATATTTGTAAATTAATCAATTTTAAACTCAGGTTGTAACACAATAGCATCTAAGTGTGTGAATACTTTCTGAAGGCACTGTAGCTACTCAAGAGATAAACAGAAGTGACTGAGGTAGATTCTCTACCCTAATGGCAATAGCTAAGTTGGAGAAAATGGAAGTAAATTAAGATGGCAGACAGTGGGCACTAGCCATGATAAATAAATGTATGCCTAAGTGGGCATGTAACCAAATAAGCTAACTAGTTAACATCGAGCTGGACCTACACTGACCTAAAACAGTTGTTTTGCCCTCTTTTCTCTCTAACTCAAAGAAATGCCTTTTTGGGTGCAAACTGTTCAGAACATACCGGCCAAATTTGGTTGAATTATTACAAAAATTCGATCTTAGTTATATTTAGTCAAACATTATATTGCTCTCTTTAGAAACAAATGACTGGTATGCTTAGAATGTCTCTCAACAGTTTCATCTAATGAGGTCTTGCCAGTGATGTATATAGCATGCAATATATTTTCTTAGTTTCATGGCTTGTATAGTAAACATATTCTGTATTCCTTGCAGGAGTGAACTTAAACCTTGCCCAGCAAGCGGCAGCCCTCCAATCACAGAAGGCACAGAAGGCACTTCAGCCAGCGACCGGCCAATCACATAACCCTCCCAGTGAGGCAACACCCCAGCTGGGTGGAAAGCCCCAGGCTGGTGCTCAGCAGAAGCAGGTAAACTCAGGCAGCCAGCTAACACCCAAACTCACAGCCATACTACCCTGCATCCCACTCCTGGCTTCTCTCTGAAGCTAAGCAGGGTTGGGTCTGGTCGATCCTTGGATGGGAGACCAGGGGCTGTTTGTATCATGCGTCTCAGAATAGGAGTGCTGATCTAGGTTTCTGCTGCAAAAATAACTGCCATCACCAGGTGGGGGTGGATGACGTATCTTCCGAGCATCTGGAAGCGTTTAATGAATCTAATCAATTACAGTACAAAACCCTGCAAGTTTTTAAAAAAGGATTTAAGTGGGTTAATATAATTATGGTTATTAGCAACAACAACAAAAAAATTCTAAAGAAAATGTTCCTCTTTACCCTCTAACGGGTCTGATAAAAAAAAATTCAAAGAAGTATAGCTAATTTATTTCATAGGATTTTGTTGCTTAGTGACAAAGCCACTTATGCCAGCTGTAAAGTGGCATCTGTGTGACAAGCTGCTGCCTCAGGGTTGGGTTATTGTTCAGCCAACCTTTGTATAGACTGTCATCATGGAACAAGCTTAGATAAGTAGGTCATTGAAGTGCAGGAAACTCTTGACCAAACAGAGAAGAAATGTGCATTAGGGAGGAAATTGGATGGAAAAAAACATTACTACACAATTGCACCCCATTATATTTTCCTGGGATTACATTTTTTACAGTCTCCTCCTATTGCAACAATTGGTCCTTAGTGTTTAGGTAGGTAAGACAGTTTTACGGTATACCGGTATATAATTCTGTGTGAAAAAGTGAAGTGTTATGCAGGTGAACCCATGATAACAGCCACATGCGTTCTTAGTGACACACTGTGTTGTCTGTGTGTGAAGCAGCTTTGTTTTCGTTGTCTCGGTTTTTTGACACTGTGTGCTGTCCTACGTCTTTGTGTGGTAGCCAGGACAGTTGCAGCAGCAGCCTATCGAAGCAGTGGGAGGAGTCCCACCTGTGCAGACCATGGCGGAGGCCCCGAGCACCCCTCAACAGGCCTTGCCTCCCCCGATGGCCAGTCCTTCCCCTCAGAAGGCCCAGGCTCCGTCCAGCCCAGCCCCACCCAAAGCCCCAGCACGTCGTAAGCAGGCCAGCCAGAGCCAGGCCCAGCAGCAACCATCTGCTCAGCCTACTCCAGCCCATCCTTCAGCTGCACAGCAGCCTACAGCTCGGCAGCAACCAGTTCCTCAACAACCAGTTGCCCAGCAACCAGTAGCTCAGACAGAAGCAGCCCAGCATCCACCTGTCAAGACCCAGTCCACTCCTGCCGAGACCAGTCACAACACAGCTGAGACTGAGACGGTAACATACCTGCAGCCTGCACCGCGTCTGCTCCCTGAGCTGTCAGACACACTCAAAGCCTGCTTGAAAATAACATCAGGCCATCCATTGTTCCACCCAGCCATCTATCGTCATGCCAATGCCATCAGCCTTCATCATTTTGATGTCTTTCAGTTTTGCTCGTTAGTGTTGTTCTCTCAGTAACTTGAAAAACTCTGCAACATTGTGAATGTTTGAATGACCCTCATTTCTGTGTGATAGCCTTTTTTTCCCTGTCTGTTTTTCACTTCATTTTACTTTGTTTCCCTCATTTTCTTTAGTGTTGTTTGTATTTGGCATTGAAAGTTAATCATTAGTGAGTGTTATTGGGATTTGTTATTTTTCATGAGTCGTCCTCTGTTTAATTCTTCTCCCTTCAGTTAGACTGTGAGATCTGTGTTGTTTATATTATATTTTTTCTTATATTTCCTCTCTCTTTCTCTGTCCAAGACTCCGCACCACTCTCCAAAGACAGCAGAGCTCACCCCGAGTAACGTTACCCAGAATGCAGTCGGTGGGCTACCTGGAAGTGACTTCAGCCTACTACTGCAAGAGGCCACAGCAGAGGATGATCTCAACCAGTTAATGTAAGATATGCATGACATCATCACCAGAAATATCATCCTTAGTTAAATATGTCTAGTTTTCAATGTGTAATAAAAAGCATGAGCTGGCGCACACCCACTGAAAATTATTTTGTGTAGAGGTGCGGACTAACAATGAATAAACTGTAAACTATAAAAATAAATAGTTGCACACTCTATATATCAACTCCTAGTATTGAATTGGGTAAACCACCAACGTTTTGGCATCACTGCTTCAGTGTGTAACAACAAGTTGACCTCTTCCGGCATTTGTGTGTTTTTCCAGATCTGTCAGTACATCTCCACCCAATTCCACCCGGTCCCTTCAGCAGAGTGTGTGTGAACCAGCACAAGACGGCAACTTTGCTGCCTTTGCCCATTCCCCTACCTCTGGCCCTGCCACCGGTTCCCCCACGCAGCCCGCCTGGAACCCTTTTGGTGATGATGACTTCTCCAATCTCAGTGCAGAGCAACTGATTAACAAAGACCTGGTTGATGAACAGGCTGATGGTGAGGCTGTTTGTGTGTGTGGACATGTGTGTGTGTGTTGCACACACAACGGAATACCGTGTGTTTTCAGATAGGTGAAGAGATTGGTGCTAAAAATACACCCGTAGACCTCATTTCTAACATATCCTCTGCTGTAATCGTATTTCCAATCAGATAAAGCTGTATCATTCACTTTGACCTTATCGCTATTAGACGTGGCTGCAGAAGCAGAGGTGGAGATGGCCCGCACAGAGGAACTGATACCTGGCCTGCTGGAGGTCTCCTCCCCTGGGGAAACCACCCCCCAACCTGCTGGTGAGACCCTTCTCATCTCCATCACTCATAGTGGTTCAGTCCTCTCTGGCTCAGTCAGTAGATACTGGTGCTTGCAACGCCAAGGGTTGTGGGTTCAATTCCCACTGGGGCCACCCATACCTAAAATGTATGCATGCGCGACTAAGTCACTTTGGATTGAAGTGTCTGCAAAATGGCATATATTAATATTATATTCATCTTCCTACAGTATACAGTGCATTCGGAAAGTATTCAGACCCTTCGACCATTTCCACATTTTGTTATGTTACAGCCTAAAAATGTATTAAAGTCGATGGCTTGATAGTTTTTGCAGACCACACAGCCGTCATACCACTCAGGAAGGAGACGCGTTCTGTCTCCTAGAGATGAACGTACTTTGGTGCGAAAAGTGCAAATCAATCCCAGAACAACACCATAGGACCGTGTGAAGATGCTGGAGGAAACAGGTACGAAAGTATCTATATCCACAGTAAAACGAGTCCTATATCGACATAACTTGAAAGCCCACTCAGCAAGGAAGAAGCCACTGCTCCAAAACCACCATAAAAAAGCCAAACTACGGTTTGCGTCTGCACACGGGGACAAAGATCGTACTTTTTGGAGAAATGTCCTCTGGTCTGATGAAACAAAAATAGAACTGTTTCGCCATTATGACCATCGTTATGTTTGGAGGAAAAGGGGGGGAGGGGGCTTGCAAGCCGAAGAACAAAATCCCAATCGTGAAGCACGGGGGTGGCAACATCATGGTGTGGGGGTGATTTGCTGCAGGAGGGACTGGTGCACTTCACAAAATAGATGGCATCATGAGGTAGGAAAATTATGTGGATATATTGAAGCAACATCTCAAGACATCAGTCAGGAAGTTAAAGCTTGGTCGCAAATGGGTCTTCCAAATGGACAATGACCCCAAGCATACTTCCAAAGTTGTGGCAAAATGGCTTAAGGACAACAAAGTCAAGGTATTGGAGTTGCCATCACAAAGCCCTGACCTCAATCCTATAGAAAATGTGTGGGCAGAACTGAAAAAGCGTGTGCGAGTAAGGAGGCCTACAAACCTGCCTCAGTTACACCAGCTCTGTCTGGAGGAATGGGCCAACATTCACCCACCTTATTGTGGGAAGCTTGTGGAAGGCTGCCCGAAAGTTTGACCCAAGTTAAACAATTTAAACGCAATACTAATTGAGTGTATGTAAACTTCTGACCCACTGGGAATGTGATGAAAGAAATATAAGCCCAAATAAATCATTCTCGCTACTATTATTCTGACACTTCACATTCTTAAAATAAAGTGGTGATCCTAACTGACCTAAGACAGGGAATTTTTAGTTGTGTTGTGAAAAACTGAGTTTAACTGTATTTGGCTAAGTTGTATGTAAACTTCTGACTGTAGGTTCACACACTTTTTTATTTCCTCATCGACTATTGGCACTCCAGGTGTGTGCCTTTCCAAATCATGTCCAATCAATTGAATTGTCCCCAGGTAAACTCCAATGAAGTTGTAGAAACATCTCAAGGATGATCAATAGAAACAGGATGCCCCTGAGATTAATTTTAGAGTCTCATAGCAAAGGCTCTGAATACTTATTGATGTAAATAATCTATTTCTGTTTTTTTTTACTGTATATACAATAAAAAAAATGTTATGTGGGCTATTGTGTGTAGTTTAATGAGGGGGAAAAAATGAATCAATTTTAGAGTAAGACTGTCATGTAACAAAAGGTCAAAGTGTCTGAATACTTTCCGAATACGCTGTATCTCTCAGATATTCCCATAGCTCCCCTTCCTTTGTTCTTCCTTTAGCAATCAGATCCTCCATTCTCCATTACAATCATCTCCAGTGACACACCCATAGAAATCCTATAATTCACTATTCTATATGTCATACTATGGACTTAGGAAGGGAACTCTGTTACTCCTCCACTCTCCAACCAAGGTGCAGGAACTGAGGAGCTACTGAAATGAAGAGAAAGTTCAGCAACTCTTGGAGGACAGGAGAAGTTCATAAAAGTGCATATTTTTTCCTGCTGAGTGAAAGCGTTCATTAACTCTGCGTGCTCAAAATCCTTAGCTAGCTAGCCATTTAATGGGATGTCTTCACTGAATAACTGGCCAAGAAAACACTGTGTCTTTGCCTTGAACTATCCATGCCCAATCATCTCTACTTCAGATGCAGATGGACAACATGCCATGCTTTGTGTATCTCTGCAGTGTTCATTAGTGAATGTCTGTTTTGTTGTCTTTTCTCTGCTGCACCAGTAGAGCAATCTGAAGACATCCTTGGACTGGATACAGGAGAGTCTTTGTTGACTGTTCTGGTCCCTTTCAGCACCCTAGCACTCTCAGACACTCCAGGTAAGGTTGTGTCCCTTTTTATTTCTAAAAGTACACTTCAAATCACTTACCCCACATAGAGCATCAACACGACATACTGAGATGCTGCATTCGTAAATCCTCTCTGGAAATCTACTCCGAGTTCTGAGCATTCAGGTTTGAGAGTGCCAGAGTGCAGAATAACTGATGCATTTACGAAAACATGTCATGCCTGTTGTTTTTGACAGGTGCCAGTAAACATCAGGCTGAAAAACAAACGCACCCTTGGAATCCACACACAATTACTGTTCCTTAGTGGTCATGGCAACGTTTGGCTGTTTTAGTAAGTGGTTGTCAAAAACCATTCCAAGCCTAATCTTCATTTAATTAAGTCAAAAATGGAGCTCAAAATAATGCAGTACTTCATGTTGTAACATGTGGGATATTGCTCTAAGAAAGCCAAAGTACTGGTAATCATGTTGCTAGCAGTGATGTACAGTGCTCTCTTTCCCAAGTTAAAGGGGCTAGAGTGGACTTGTGCTGTGCCTTGGTCCATGACTTAAATGTAAGTACAGAGTGGAGAGGCAGGAAGAGAGCAGATGTGTGCATGTGTTGTGTTGGGAGATGACCTGGTGTGTAGA
The DNA here is from genome assembly GCF_002021735.2 of Oncorhynchus kisutch. Classification (NCBI taxonomy): domain Eukaryota; kingdom Metazoa; phylum Chordata; class Actinopteri; order Salmoniformes; family Salmonidae; genus Oncorhynchus; species Oncorhynchus kisutch. Next base: position 23,048,991 of record NC_034179.2, read on the forward strand.
GTGGTCTTTAGGGGGAACCCCAGATAGTGGATGTAGCTACTAGACAGCTCTCTCTGTGTAACTGTGTTATGCATCTGGTGTGAAAATAACGTTTAGGGTTTGGTGGCTGTGTGAACAAACGTCTCGATGTATGCAAGATATTCTAATCGCTTGTTAACTGGCTTGTTGGAATGTGATGCAAAGTTGACCTTGTTGGATTTTTATAACTTTTCTTCAAAGAGAACGGTTCCACTGCAAACAGTTTCTCTGCTTGAGGTGAACCTTTCATTCATCTGTAGGGCGCTATTCTTTTCTTTATTTAGCTATATTCTAATGTGTCTCTCTCAGATTCTTTGTCTTAATGTCATTCTTCAGCCATTCTGTTATTATCTTTGTCTTATTCATCTGTAATTCAATTTATCCCCAACCTCTTTCATTTCCCAATTTTCTCATTCCCTCCATCTCTGTTTTGTTTAAGCTACTGGTACGTAAAAAAAAAAAATCTATGGTTTTAGTTGCACTTGTATTATTGATTACAAAACCCTTAAAAGCTAATGTAAAGGTCGATAGCTTCATTAAACAATTGAATACCGTTCCAGTTCCTTAAGGCTCCTATTGATGAAAATAATATCAATGGTGATAATGTAAATACCATGGCAGGTTATCTCCATGGGGGCTGTCAATCACTTCTGACTGGAAAGCTGCACTTGATCAACAAACATTACGTCTCAGCCGTATCAGGTTATTTGGAACTAGGATATAAATTAATCAGCCATGTTTAATGTTTGCTCCCCATGAACTAGGAAACGGGCCTTAACGACATGAGTGGGTTGAGTGGTTATAGTTGTAGTACAACAGCTTATCTGTATAGGCCTATATGTAAGCGATAAATAAGGACGTTCTGTACATTCTCTGAAAGTAATAGATGACACAGGCTTGGAGGACGTGCAGCTGAGTCCATCCACGGATTGCATATTAGTTCCAAAAAATGTACATTAGCTTATCTATATAGGCCTATATTTATGAAAATGTATACGATATTGTGGTCTCTGTCCTTGCATCACGTTATGTGCTGGAGGCTCAGCTGTACCATCATTTTCCCGCATTGAACACCCATCCTCTCACATTCCCTATTGCCTAGTTCCCTTGCCCTCAGTCCTATTTATTATTTGTCCTTCACCTTCTCTCTTCCTTTCTTCACCCCTTTTCTCCATCCTCACAAACTCCTTAATTGCTTGACCATGTCAAATGCAGTATTTGCTAGCTAGAGTGTTGCTGCCACTCACTTTTTCTTACTGTTCTCTCCCTTTCCATTTACTCTTCCTCGCTCTTCATTTCTCTCTGGGCCTTTAGAGAAGCTTATTGAGGGACTGAAGTCCCCAGATACACACCACCTGCTCCCTGACCTCCTGTCCATGGCTGATCCCTTTGGCAGAACGGTGGTGGAGGCTGTTAATGGTATGGTAAAATACTTTCACTCCTGGAGATTTCATTGCTGTACACACTTTGTTACATTTGTTTTTCCCAATGTAAATGTTTTACCGTGGAATGCTCCATCGCAATATCCTCTGTCTGCCCTCAGTGCACCCTTTCTTCCTCTCTCCCTCTCTCTGCTTCCATTTCTCGTTCTCTTCCTCCCCATCTCCCTCTCTCTGCTTCCCCCTCTCCTCGTCTTTGTCTCTTCCTCCCTCTCTCTACATGTACAGTAGTGGGTCCAGCAGAGAACTCTCTTTTGAGTCTGGACTCTCTGATCCCTGGTCTGGAGGCTCCTGTGTCCCAGTCTGAGACAGATTCTACACTGCTTCATGGTTAGTTTCTGTCTCACAGGCAATGCGACACACAATCTAGATGCTTCCAGAATTGAATGCCACAGTGGAAGAAGATTATTTAGATCTGACGAAACCAAAATGTTTTGGTTTCTGTTATTACTGATAATACCACCTGCCTCGACACTGGTCTTTGATCATTATATAAGGTTTTCAGAGGACGGAGTGGAGCCAGCCCATTGAGTACAATGAGACTGTCTGATTGATATTTTGAGTGTCTGTCTACCCAGCTAACAGTTCTAGGGAGATTGAATGTAATGTTACCCGTAATGTTCCCCTAATGTGTATCCAGTTTTCCGTTAGGGGAACATTCTATCTATGTTAGCAAAAACCTTCTGTCAACCTTTTTAACGTATTTTGGTGTGAAAGTTAGGAGAACATTCCCTTAATGTCTAGAATGTGGTTACAATGTTCTCAGAATATTCTACAACGTTCTAGATGCGTTGTATGGAACGTTGCAAGAACATTTGTGTCCAGTTTTCTCAGGGTTAGGAGAATATTCCATCAACATCACATCAAACATACACAGAATGTGGTTGCCATGTTTTCAGAATATACAATATTCATGTTCTAAACACGTTTCATGAGAACGTTGCAAGAACATTCCTGTGTATCAGTTGTCAGGACGTTGCTTGATGGTCCCAAAGAAACATTCTCCCCCCAAAAATGTTTTTGTTACACATCACGCCTTGTTACTGTTGCCAAGCCCATTGAGCCCCATTGCGTGCAGATCAACCTCCACTTAGGCTACTGCTAGTAGATTGAGCACTGTGCTCAACAATGCCTGCGAAAGTGGTTTAAAACTAACAATCAAAACCACAAAGCAATGTAAAACAATAAGACATGATCACTGAAAGTAACTAATCAAACGTTCAAGTAGATCTACCGAATAATAACAGTTTTGGAATTGATAAAAGGAAGTTGAAACGAAGTCATTTTTTTATGCTGGACTTCATATTAGTGTTTGTGAAACACCAAAAGAATACCTCATGTTGGAAGTACTGAAAAAGCTGATGCAGATAGTTACCTAATTTCTTTATGGTTTCAAAGGAAACCTCCCCATACCCCGACTTACGGTTGGATACTTTGATGTTTAGTGCCTCTATGACCATACATTATATACTATAGCATGACATTGAGAGCTATTAGGAACACACATTCTTTTTCATCCCTTTTCCTTGGCGCTTACAATCTAGCTATTATTTACCTTTATTTAACTAGGCAAGTCAGTTAAGAACAAATTCTTATTTTCAATGACGGCCAAGGAACAGTGGGTTAACTGCCTGTTCAGGGGCAGAACGACCGATTTGTACCATGTCAGCTCGGGGATATGAACTTGCAACCTTTCGGTTATTAGTCCAACGCTCTAACCACTAGGCTTCCCTGCCGCCCCATTATATTATACATGATACAGTAATATATTTTGGCCATATCCTGGACATATCCTGAACTAAACATTCCAGTCTAACCCTTGCCCCCCCTCCCCCTCCCACTCCTCTGCCCTCCCTCCCACAGATCCCCTGCTTGGGGAGGACTCTCTGCTGGGTTGCTCTCTCATCTCTCCCCCTTCTAGAGCCTCCTCTCTCTCCTCTGCTCCCGCTTCTGCTGGCTTTACGTCTGTTCTGGAAGAGTTTGACCTGGCATCTGGGGGTTCCACCCAGTTTCTGTCAGGTAAGGCTCTGTTTCCAAAATCACACGTCCATAACAAGCCCAAACTGGACTACTTATTCCCACAATTGGAGAGGCAGAAGTGCTGCCACTTATACTTGATGTGTACCGTAGGAACAAATGGTTTGGTACTCCCTGTTAGGAAGCTAGCTGTTCTCCCTGTTAGGAAGCTAGCTCTTCTCCCTGTTAGGAAGCTAGCTCTTCTCCCTGTGAAGAGAGACAACTACACTAGCAGGCTACTGACTTGCAGTCTAACTCTAACCCTCTGTAGTTGTGTGGTACACTGCTCTGTAACTCACCTTATCTGCTTCCTCCTCTATCTCTCTCCCTTTCTGACATTTCTTATTCTTCCTTTATACTCTTGGTTGTGCTGCTTGCTTTACTCAATGCTTCTCCCAAACACCTTAACCTCCCCTTCCTCCTTTCTCGGCTCCATCTTCTGCAGACTCTTCTGATCTCCTGATCCCAGGCTTTGAGCCTCCACCCAGTGCAGAGACAGCCAACGAGGATGAGTTTGACCCCATCCCTGTCATGGCCTCCTCCCAAGGTAAGCCCAGTGGGCTTCCAGCCTTCAGACCAGAGGCAGGGACAGGCAGGGTGTCTCTGTCCTGTCCCACTAAGATTGCCATTCATACCTCAACCAGGGTCAGAGGAACTCTGGGATTTGATTCCGGTCAATGTCCTCAGTAGTGTATTAAACCCTGTTCCCTCTTCCCCTTGTAGATTCATCTGAGTAGCCATCCTCGCATCCTTTGTGTAGTTATTCCGTAACACTCTTAGATTGTATCTGGAGAGAAATTCCTCTTTGTGTCTTTCTCTGTCTTCTGTAACCTTATCTTCTCACCCTCTTTTCCCTGGCGCCTGTTCTTTCTTACTTAACTCCCTTGCTTTTCCCTCCTGTCCCCCCTGCTTCGCCTTGGCCCACCTCCCTACCGCCCTCCTCTCTGTCCGGACAGTTTCAGGAGGCCACTCTCGAAGTAACAGTGGCAGTTCTGAGTCCAGCCTTCCCAGCCTGGCCCGCTCCCTGCTCATGGTGGACCAGCTCATCGACCTGTAGAGGCCGGTGGGGAGCCGGGACACTAAAGAGAGGGGGAGTGGGGGGATGGAGAGACGAGGTAGAAGTATTGATGCTGGAGAGGAAAATAGACCCCACCATTAGTCGTTACACCCCTACACCATTCATCACCAACGCTTGTTCCATGGGAACTCCTGCTGTCATTCCGAACGCACTGGGCGATAGAGTTCTAGATCCATAATCATTGTCCTGTCTGTGTTTGTCCCATCATGCCTCTGATATTGATTCCCGTCATGTCCACCACTTTTCTTCTTCCCCCCTCTGCCCTCTCATTTCATGCTCTCACAGCATTTAGGCCTATGTTCTGTTGCCTTCTGCGGTCATCATGGCAAACAAGTTCATGGCACACTGCTTCTAGCTTTTGCGTTCATGGCACCCTAACAATATAACTTTTGCTTTCACGACACACTAACTTTTTCTAGCTTTTGTATTTGTCACTCTAACTTGATCCAAGAGTTCTTCTTTCTGTAGACCAGGGTCAAATGTTTCACCATGTTTCACTCCTATCTCTCTGGTCAGTCTTGTCCTGTAAGCAACCAGATAATTCCACTCTTGTTGTTAGTAGATGTTGTTATGGTGGACAAGTAGATGTTTTGTCTCCTGCCTTTCTCCAGGGTTATATTTATATTTCACTTGGATTATTATTTGCGCACATTCGGTAACAACAATATCACAACATTGATTTCTTCTAAACATCTTGAGTTGTACTGTAGAACGTTGAAAAAATGGTTGTCTGTCTGCCAATTTAGTTTCCCACACTTCAGTGGCTGAGTTTTCAGGGATTGTGTTTTAACCCTTAGCGTGAGGTATCATAGCCGGCGTGATGGGATAGATGTCAATAACAAAAAGGACGGATTACTCCACCAGCTGGTCCAGAGATTGAGCCTCCCTGTGGACGCATCCTCCCAACTGCCATTAGCAGAGCACTGTAAGAGCCACCAGGCATGTTACCTGTCTATGGTCAAAATGAGCTAGGAAGTTATTCAAAAATGTTATAAGTTAGCACCAACATATCTTAAGACTTTTTAAAGCCAACATTAACATAAATATGGAGCTAACAATCCCAAAGGAAGAAGCTAAGATTTAAAAACACCAGCTTGGCTCGGGACTCAGCTGCACATTGACAACATTGATGCTTTTCTAAAGCATTTGCTTGTTTTCCTCTCGTTGACCTCTCCTTAGCCTGACTATACAGACCGTCGGTCAATATCATCCCTTTCATTTCAGCCTGTTTGTGCCCACGCAATCCTTTCATTCTATTCAAACATGCATTCCCACAGAAAGTCCATTCCTACTTGTACATAGATCCTATATTCCAGTAATATATCAGCCCTACATAGTGTAAATGTATGTATATCTGCAATACCCACAGACTCTGATCCAGTGATCATACGTGTGGTTCTTCTCGTGTATAAAGTTAATGTTACAAAACATGTATGTCCTCTGTTACTCATCGGTCATCATAGCTTACATTGTGAAAAAAATATATAGAAAAGTTTATTTCATATATAGCTAATAATACATGTGAATATGAATAGAGTGTTAGAGAATGAATGTATGAAATTAATATCATTATAAATAAAGATTCATATATTTAAATATAATTCTTAAGATGACTATTATAGACGAATACTTTGTTTTTCCTGTGCAGCTGTGTTTTTTCCACCATATTTCTCCCCAGATTCCTATTGTGACATTATCATAACATACAGTTATGACAATCTTAGCTTTGATCTGTTGTTGAGGGTTGGGTAGGATTTCTTCAAGTAGTGTCTATTAACTTGCCTTGACCTAAGGAGGGTTTTATTGCAAACAAAGTAGTTTGTTGTACATTGGGACCGCAACCCAGGGAGCTTTACCATGTCTTATACTGTACCATACTTAATCACGCTGTACAAAGGCAGAGAACTACAGTCGTTGCTGAAATAGTGCTCTACAAAGCCATGCTTTCTCCACGCAGATTTTATATTATCAAAAAGATGCATATCGAAGCATGACCGTGTTGTTGAATGTTCTGTTCTATTGTGTTGGTAGACAGTGTTATCATCGGTGTGTGAATGTGTGAACATACAGTAATGGAACTCCTAGCCAGTCTGACTCGTTGGATGTGATGCGGTTGTGTTGTTGTCTAACCTCACTGCAATAAGTGACATCTACAGTGATGTTTGTGTTGACTTCGTCACATTTGAAAAGCACAGGCCCTCTTAATTAAATAGCGCTGAGTCCACTCTGTTGCCCATAGAGGAAGCCACTGTTTTTGAGAGCACATCAGTGTCTCTCTGAGTGGACCACTAGACTCAGTGATCTGACTGAATTAGAGGAAAGGAATATATTGGTTATCAGACAGAGAGGGGCAAGCACTACACAGGACTCAACACTATGACCACATACACGTCAGATCCTATGAAGATAGGAATGTTCACTATACATTTCAAGGAATTACAGATAATTGCTCTACTGCAGTTTTCCAAACAATGCATGCCAAGCAACAGCACGTATTGGCAGTATTCTAAAATTCAATGTTGTGTCACATCTATCTCAAGCTGAAGTTCACATCTTATCCCCTCCACTACTGTACAGTCTAGTCATCTGCAGATACTCATGAGGCTATTGACCTATGCAATCTTTGCTTCTTCCTGTAGACACCACTGTGCTGTTGTTCTTGGTAAAGGTCTTGCCCTCCAGGTAGTTCAACTTGTGTTGTTGTGAAAAAGAGATCCTTCATGTTGCCCAGTTGTTTTTGCCAAAAGTGGAAAAATCTGTTTCTGATGACCATTGTTCTCCTGAATGTTCTGGATTTCTGTCCGTCTATATGACACCTAATCCCTCTGAATGTTCTGGATCTCTGTCCGTCTATATGACACCTAATCCTGCGTCAGCGCAGTCATTTCTGTGTGCACCTTCTATTTTTGTGAGATAACTAAAGAATTACAAAGAAAGGGATGTTGAATAAACATATACATGTGAATGTACTTTTGTTTTGACTATTGATTGAGTGACTGAAGGGAGTTGATTGCTGAGAATTTGACCCTGTCATGGTAGTCATGTGGTTAACGTGATTTATTGGCAGACAGATTGATTCAGATGGAGAGGGGCGACACATTTAGCTAGCTGTTATCTTTTAGACACTCACTTCTACTAATGGGCATCCTTAATAAATACAAATAAATACAAATACTCAAGTACAATCAATTAAATCATGTACTGTGAATTAATCACAACTTATTATCATCTTATTTACATATGCGCAGAGGTTTAACTGACTTGCCTGGTTAAATAAAGGTAAAAAATTTAAATAATTATACAAAATAAAAAAACAGCACAGCTATCACAGCATTATGCAGCGATAAGCAATCCCAAACTTTGTTTTTCAACAGGACAATGACCCAATACACCTCCAGGCTGTGTAAGGGCTATTTGACCAATAAGGAGAGAGATTGTGGAGTGCCTCCACAATCCCCCGACCTCAACCCAAGGTTGGGATGATTTGAACCACAGAGTGAAGGAAAAGCAGCCAATAAGTGCTCCTTCAAGACTGTTGGAAAATAATTCCAGGTGAATCTGGTTGAGAGAAAGCCAAGAGTGTGCAAAGTTGTCATCAAGGCAAAGGGTGGCTACTTTGAAGAGTCTAAAATATGAAATATATTTTGATTGTTTTGGTTACTACATTATTCCATGTGTGTTATTTTATAGTTTTGAGGTATCACTATTATTCTACAATGTAGAAAATAGTAAATTATTTAACTAGGCAAGTCAGTTAAGATCAAATTCTTATTTACAATGATGGCCTACCAGGGACCAGTGGGTTAACTGCCTTGTTCGGGGGCAGAACAACAGATTTTTACCTTGTCAGCTCGAGGATTCGATCCAGCAACCTTTTGGTTACTGGCCCAACACTCTAAACACTAGGCTAGCTGCCGCCCCATACATGAAGTGCTTTCATTTCTAAATGGTAAAGCAGATACTGTTGGTATGAAAACACCCTCAAATAAAAGCTGACATTCTGTACTGTCGCCTAATACGAAACATTCTATCTCAAATTGAAAATGCTGGAGTATAGAGCCAAAAGTATAACGCTGTCATATAATGACACTTTGAGAAGCAGACACAGCCACAATCCTGTGGAGAGAGAACTGAAGCATGCCATGTGGCCAAACACAGAGCCAACTGTAACTACTAGCTGAGCTTGGTGGCAGAGGGATTGGAGGCAGTAAAAGAAAAGGCCCAACCATGATGACATAGCCCTGGCAGAGGAGGTTAAGAACCAGGCACACATACTCAAGGGAGAGCTGAGGTTCTGTGAGCTGCCCCTCGATCAACTCCTTAAGTCTGATAGACAAGTAGATCACTCCCCTACAGCTATTTCTGTTGCAATTTCAAAATGATGAGGGGGATGCTGAGGACACGCTTGCTCGCATTGGATTAAATCACCCATATAAGACTTTTCAATTCCATTTTGTATTAAGACTACATTTGTTAAAATACCCTTCTGACTGATTACTCTGGGATCCAAACAATAATCCAATCAACTGATTAATTAGAGGTAAGAAAGCCACTTGACAAATGATGTCTAAATAAGCATATTGTTAAAATGAATGTTCAAATCAGATTGGTAGACATGTCAAGTGACTGAATACATTATCAGTAATAGGCCTACTACAGCATTGCATGAAAAATCATTTTAGTTTACAGCAGTGTGGCTGTTAAGAAAACATTGAACAGCAAGGTTGTTGTAGGGAACGGTGATCCTAGATTAGAGCACCAGACTGCTGTGCTTTCCTCAATGAATGGATTCATAGATCAATGCCAGGAATATGGATATATAGAGGGAGGTGTAACATGAAAGCATATTAAATCTATACAGCATTCCTACAACATGACACATACTGAGTGAGAAAAAAACATATATGACAGGATGTCACACCCATACAGCATTCATCTGAGGTGGATCCTTTGGAAAATGATAGGTCAGAGAGGTTCCTAATCTGTTTTGTCACAAGGCTCAACCTAAACTTGAAAGTATTACTTAAGTCGTTTTTTTGGGGGTATCTGTACTTCACTATTCATATTTTTGACTACTTTTACTCAACCACATTCCTAAAGAAAAGTATGTACTTTTTACTCCATACAGGAAAATTGCCTAATTCACACACTTACTGTATAAGAAAACATCCCCCGTCATCCCTACTGCTTCTGATCTGGCAGAATCACTAAACACATGCTTTGTTTGTAAATTATATTTGAGTGTTGGAGCGTGTCCCTGGCTATCCATAAATAAATAAAAACAAGAAAATTGTGCCGTCTGGTTTGCTTAAAAGGAATTTGAAATTATTTATCAATTGACTTTTCATACTTAAGTATATTTTAGCAATTACATGTACTTTGATATATATATCAAAGTACATGTAATTGCTAAAATATACTTAAGTATGAAAAGTCAATTGATAAATAAACTTAAGTATCCTTTAAGATAAGCCTTTCAAAGTCCTCTGTCTTTTGACAACATGTCTTTTTATTAGGACTGTCAAAATATAAAAACAATTAATTGATTTAATCACAGGGTTTGCTGTGATTATTCGTGATTCATGGCACATTAGAAATCTGCTCAAATTAAGATTTTTCATTTAGAAAAAACATTTCACGAATATTGACATCTTGATTTTGTCTAAAGTAATGGTTTGCAAAATTTGGTGAATTGAGAAAGCACACTTTCTTTAATCTTAATGTCAACTTGTTTTTACATTGCATTGTTGTTTTTAGCTGTATAGATGTATTGGGATGTTTTTAGTGTATTTTGAACGCTTTAAGACAATGCGATTAATCACGATTTAAAAAAATGTGAACTCAAATTACAAAAAGTTAACTTGAGTAAACTGATTAACTCTGACTGCCCTACTTCTTATAAAACCGTTCCATGTTGACCTTTAAAGAAGGAAACTGCATAAAACAACGGTTACAATGTAAGGAATAGTAGATGTAGATTACATACGTTTCACACAGAGGTCAAATGTCACATCCTAATCAGGCAAATACTCAACTGATGTAATTTAGTACTTCAATAGTATATCAAGTCTAACCATATAAAAGCAGTGTAATTTACACAACATTAGTATATTATTAACATGGTGTTAAAAACAATGTGACAAAATTATATCAACATTTTAAATTAAAACTATTCAACAAAAAAACGAATTTCCCTTGAGCTCTACTTTACATGGGAGACTTCTCTCATTCAGAAAATGTAGATTACTATCAGTACTTCTAGAGTAAAACAATCCTGGACAATCTTCGGTTTCAAAATAGTTTAAAATCGGTTCGATGTGTCCTGAAAATCCTAATGTATTGCAAATAAAGTGCCGCAATGCTTCATCTGAAGGTGAATCAGAAAGCTGAGGCAGAACAAGGGTGTAGCAAAACAGGTAGAATATGGGCAAGATAGAGCAAGTCATTGTTAATAGTGCAATTGTACAGAAATACAGTCAGTCTACCTATAGTATCACATCCTCACCAGAGGGAGACAGAGCAATCTAGATTGCACACTGGTACTGGGATATGACCTCTACAGGTGGATATAGGGCAGGGCTGGCCTGGGCCAGGCTTCAACAGATCACCTCCCTCCCTGGGAGGCCAGCTTTGGTTTTTGATAAGGGGTGGGGGTCCATATATCAAGACTTTCCCTGTGGGCATCTGGGGTATAAGGGGGCCTTGAGGAATGGGTCCACTATAGCTATTGCCTCCAATGGTCCAGGAGTGCAGGGGCCCCACAGTCACCGAGCCCACAGCAGCCTGCTGCCCCACACTGGAGACCACGCGGTGGGCTGCGACAGGCTGCTGGAACAGGGGGGCCTCGCGAGCACCAGGAGTACCTGGGCTGGGCCTGCCATAACATGATGCAGCCACCACCATGCTTGAAAATATGAAGAGTGGTACTCAGTGATGTGTTGACCCCAAACTTAACACTTTGTATTCAGTTGTACTTTAGTGCCTTATTGCAAACATGATGCATGTTTTGGAATATTGTTATTCTGTATGAGCTTCCTTATTTTCACTTTGCCATTTAGGTTAGTATTGTGGAGTAACTCCAATGTTGAGCCATCCTCAGTTTTATCCCATGACAGCCATTAAACTCTAACTGTTTTAAAGTCACCATTGGCCTCATGGTGAGATCCCTGAGTGGTTTCCTTCCTCTCCAGCAACTGAGTTAGGAAGGATGCCTGTATCCTTGTAGTGACTGGGTGTATTGATACACCATCCAAAGTGTAATGAATAACTTCACCATGCTCAAAGGGATATTCAAGGTCTGTTACCAATAGGTGCCCTTCTTTGCAAGGCATTGGAACACCTCCCTGGTCTTTATGGTTGAATTGGTGTTTGAAATTCACTGCTCGACTGAGGGAACTTAAAGATAATTCTATGAGGTATTCAAAAATCATGTTAAACTCTATTATTAGACACTGAGTATATGGAACTTGTTAAAGCACATTTTTATTTTACTCCTGAACTTATTTAGGCTTGCCATAACAAAGGGGTTGAATACTTATTGACTCAAGACATTTCAGCTTTTCAATTTTATTAATTTGAAAAAATACATAATTCCACTTTGACATTATGGGGTATTGTGTGCAGGCCAATGACAAAAACAATCTGAAGTCAATCTTTTTCTTTTTTTTGTGTGCAAAGCTATCATCAAGGCAAAGGGTGGCTACTTTGAAGAAACTCAAATATAAATATATAAAAGTAACACTTTTTTGGTTACTACATGATTCCATAAGTTTTGATGTCTTCAATATTATTCTACAATGTAGAAGATCGTTAAAAAATAAAATAAAATAAAAAATTGAATGAGTAGGTGTGCCCAAACTTTTGACTGGTACTGTAAGTGCATGTGACAGATGGGAGCAATAATAAATATGCTATGTTGCAGTTGGCTCACCTTTCCTATATTAAATGGACTTTAAAAAGTATGTGATAGATTGCTTACTTTATTGAGATGAAATTTGCAGCTGAAATCTGGCCATAGAATGAATGACCAAAAAATACATATTTTCACCCTCTGTAAATTACGTCATTTCATTTTTCATTCAGAACCTAAAATTAACCTAACTTCAACGTTTGGAAAACACTTTTATTCAACATCATTTTGCATAATGAGTATGAAATCTACTCAATGTCATCCCCCAAATGTAATTAAGAACACATTCTTATTTTCAATGACGGCCTGAGAACAGTGGGTTAACTGCCTGTTCAGGGGCAGAACGACAGATTTGTACCTTGTCAGCTCGGGGGTTTGAACTCGCAACCTTCCGGTTCCTAGTACAACGCTCTAACCACTAGGCTACGCTGGTTGAGTGTGCCTTGAATTAAAAATAAATCACCATCAGTGTCACCAGCAAAGCACCATCATACCACCTCCATGCTTCACTGTGGGAACCACACATGCAGAGATCATCCATTCACCTACTCTGCGTCTCACAAAGACATGGCGGTTGGAACAAGCAAGTCTCTTATTATTTGTGTCCTTTAGTAGTGGTTTCAATTTAACCATGAAGGTCTGATTCACGCAGTTTCCTCTGAACAGTTGATTTTGAAATGTGTCTATTACTTGAACTCTCTGAAGCATTTGTTTAGGCAGCATTTTCTGAGGCTGGTAACTCTAATGCACTTGTCCTCTGCAGTAGAGCTAACTCAGGGTCTTCCTTTCCTGTGGCGGTCCTCATGAGAGACAGTTTCATCATAGCTCTTGATGATTTTTGCGACTGCACTTGAAGAAACTTCTTGAAGTGTTCCGTATTGACCATGTCTTAAATCAATGAAGGACTGTCATTTCACTTTGCTTATTTGAGCTTTTCTTGCCATAATATGGACTTGGTCTTTTACCAAATAGGGCTATCGTCTGTATACCACCCCTACCTTGTCACAACACAACTGATTGGCTCAAACGCATTATGAAGGAAAGAAAATCCACAAATTAACTTTTTCTCCCCAATTTCGTGGTATCCAATTGTTGTAGTAGTAGCTACTATCTTGTCTCATCGCTACAACTCCCGTACGGGCTCGGGAGAGACTAAGGTTGAAAGTCATTCGTCCTCCGATACGCAACCCAACCAAGCCGCACTGCTTCTTAACACAGCGCGCATCCAACCCGGAAGCCAGACACACCGATGTGTCGGAGGAAACACTGTGCACCTGGCAACCTTGCACTACCCCGCCACAGGTGTGGCTGGTGCGCGATGAGACAAGGACACCCCTACCGACCAAGCCCTCCCTAACCCGGACGACGCTAGGCCAATTATGCGCCGCCCCACGGACCTCCCAGTCACGGCCGGTTACGACAGAGCCTGGGCCCTGGGCGAACCCAGGGACTCTGATGGCACAGCTGGCGCTACAGTACAGCGCCCTTAACCACTGCGCCACCCGGGAGGCCACCCACAAATTAACTTAACAAGTTACACCTTGAATTGAAATGCATTCCAGGTAACTACCTCATGAAGCTGGCTGAGAGAATGCCAAGTGTGTGCAAAGCTGTCCTCAAGACAAAGAATCAAATTTCTCCTTTGCCAAGACAATCCACCTGACAGGTGTGGCATATCAAGAAGATGATCATTACACCTTGTTTTGGGGACAATAAAAGGCTACTCTATTATCAAATCAAAGTTTATTAGTCACGTGCGCTGAATACAACAGGTGTAGACCTTACAGTGAAATTCTTACTTTCAGGCTCTAACCAATAGTGAAAAAAAGGTATTAGGTGAACAATAGGTAGTGTCGTGGAAAATTGCAAGATTATGTTATAATGTTTGTATTGCATTGTAATGGTTGTTTTATTCGACAGAATAGTGTATTGTGTGTGTGTTCCACTGAGGATGGGCTTCTATGATATAGCACTGACAGAGGAGATTTACGATGTCTTTGGGTGATAAAACCTAAAGAGCATTCCAGATTGGATGAGGTAATGGTTTTGTACTATGAAGTAACAGGAACAAGATTAGAACCTCGTCCGAGGGACCAAACTCAACGATAATTAATAGCGAATGTTATCTGGCTAAGGGATACTCCTTTCTCAAGAAAAAGTATTTCTTTGTGAACAGTTCCTAAGATCTGTGGTTTGTCATGTAAGTTGAGAGGGGTGTATCTTGGCTATAAAAGATCTTTGTAGTTTTCTGTAGTCACTTTTAAATGGTTCATTAGAGATAGTGCATCATTGAAAGTAAAAAAAATGCTATGGCAAAGCTCTTATTATTATTAAAGATGTAATTTAAGTATAACTCTGACTGGTGTGTAGTTTGTAACTCTCCTCATTTGGAAAAGCAGAAAAATGCCACCACAGTAGGTAAAGAAATAAAACAACAGTAAAAAGACAGGCTATATACAGTAGTGAGGCTATAAAAGTAGCGAGGCTGCATACAGACACCGGTTATTCAGGCTGATTGAGGTAGTATGTACATGTAGATATGGTTAAAGTGACTATGCATGTATGATGAACAGAGAGTAGCAGTAGCGTAAAAAGAGGGGTTGGGAGGGGCACACAATGCAAATAGTCCAGGTAGCCGTTTGATTACCTGTTCAGGAGTCTTATGGCTTGGGGGTAAAACTGTTGAGAAGCCTTTTTGTCCTAAACTTGGCACTCCGGTACCGCTTGCCATGCGGTAGTAGAGAGAACAGTCTATGACTGGGGTGGCTGGGGGTCTTTGACGATTTTTAGGGCCTTCCTCTGACACCGCCTGGTGTAGAGGTCCTGGATGGCAGGCAGCTTAGCCCCAGTGATATACTGGGCCGTACGCACTACCCTCTGTAGGGCCTTGCGATCAGAGGCCGGGCAATTGCCGTACCAGGCAGTGATGCAACCAATGCTCTCGATGTTGCAGCTGTAGAACCTTTTGAGTTCCTGAGGGAGAATAGGATTTGTCGTGCCCTCTTCACGACTGTCTTGGTGTGTTTGGACCATTCTAGTTTGTTGTTGATGTGGACACCAAGGAACTTGAAGCTCTCAACCTGCTCCACTACAGCCCCGTCGATGAGAATTGGGGCGTGCTCGGTCCTCCTTTTCCTGAAGTCTACAATCATCTCCTTAGTCTTGGTTACGTTGAGGGATAGGTCACCCTGCCAGGTCTCTGACTTCCTCCCTATAGGCTGTCTCCTCGTTGTTGTCTACACTGTTGTGTCTTCAGCAAACTTAACTTCATATGGCTGCAGGGGCAGTATTGAGTAGCTTGGATGAAAAGGTGTCCATTGTAAACGTGCAGCTCCTCAGTCTCAGTTGCTAATATATCCATATTATTATTAGTATTGGATAGAAAACACTCTACATTTTCCAAAACTGTCAAAATATTGTCTGTGAGTATAACAGAACCCTGAGGAAAATCTAAACAGGAAGTAGCCTCTATTTTGAAAACTCCATGTTCCATAGCCCCCTTTGCTGGATTTAAAGGGACATGAACCAGATTCCTTTTCCTCTCGCGTCCTCAAGGTGTCAACAGTCTTCAGATATAGTTTCAGGCTTTTATTTTGAAAAATGGGCCAGAACGATAACATCGCGTCAAGTGGTCACATGAGTTTTGCTTGCACAACAGAATTCGGACAGCCATTTCCTTTCCCTCTCCTACTGTGATAGACATTTGCGGTTGATATATTATCGATTATATATTTTGAAAACAACCTGAGGAGGATTATAAACCTGAGGATTAATTATAAAAAACGTTTGACATGTCATCTGCGTTGTGGTGTCCACTCTTTCCTGTGGATTTCTGAACATAACGTGACAAACAAACGGAGGTATTTTGGATATAAAAATCATCTTTATGGAACAAACATATTTTTTTTTGTGTAACTGGGAGTCTCGTGAGTGAAAACATCCGAAGATCATCAAAGGTAAACGATTAATTTGATTGCTTTTCAGATTTTCGTGACCGAGCTACCTGATGCTAAGTGTACTTAATGTTTTATCGTGCGATCGATAAACTTACACAAACACTTGGATTGCTTTCGCTGCAAAGCATAATTTCAAAATCTGACATGACAGGTGGATTAACAAAAGGCTAAGCTGTGTTTTCCTATACTGCACTTGTTATTTCATGAATATAAATATTTATAGTAATATTTATTGTATGTAGCGCTATACTATTAAGTGGTTGTTGATAACACTTATCCCGAAAGGGGGATCGCAGGCATAACAGGTTAACGATGGTGTTGGGAGTCATGCCTGGCCATGCAGTTGTGGGTGAACAGGGAGTACAGGAGGGGACTGAGCACACATCCCTGGGGAGCTCCGGTGTTGAAGATCAGAGTGGCAGATGTGTTGCTACCTACCCTCACGACCTGGGGGCGGTCCGTCAGGAAGTCCAGGATCCAGTTGCAGAGGGAGGTGTTTAGTCCCAGGATCCTTAGCTTAGTGATGAGCTTTGAGGGTACTATGGTGTTGAATGCTGAGCTGTAGTCAATGAACATCATTCTCACATAAGTGTTCCTTTTGTCCAGGTGGGAAAGGGCAGTGTGGAGTGCAATACAGATTGCATCATCTGTGGATCTGTTTGGGTGGTATGCAAATTGGAGTGGCTCTAAGGTTTCTGGGATAATGGTGTTGATGTGAGCCATTACCAACCATTCAAAGCACTTCATGGCTACGGACGTGAGAGCTACTGGTCTGTAGTCATTTAGGCAGGTTGCCTTTATGTTCTTGGGCACAGGGACTATGGTGGTCTGCTTGAAACATGTTGGTATTACAGACTAAATCAGGGACATGTTGAAAATGTCAGTGAAGACACCTGCCAGTTGGTCAGCACATGCCCGGAGCACACGTCCTGGTAATCAGTCTGGCCCCGCAGCCTTGTGTATATTGTTATTGTGTGATCACACAGTCGTCCAGAACAGCTGATGCTCTCATGCATGCCTCAGTGTTGCTTGCTTCAAAGCGAGCAATGAAGGGATTTAGCTCGTCTGGTAGGCTTGTGTCACTGGGCAGCTCACGGCTGTGCTTCCCAGTGCTTCCCAGTGATCACACTCTAGTATGATTCAATCTTAGCCCTGTATTGCCGCTTTGACTGTTTTGATGGTTCGTCTCTGGGCAGGATTTCTTGTAAGCTTCCGGGTTATTTTGCAGTTTTGTCATACAACACAATGCCGCAGATGTCTCACACAACACAATGCCGCAGATGTCTCAAGTTTTGAGGGAGCGTGTAATTGGCATGCTGACTGCAGGATTGCCCATCAGAGCTGTTGCCAGAAAATGAGAAATGTTAATTTCTCTACCATAAACTGCCATCAATGTCATTTTAGAGAATTTGGCAGTATGTCCAACTGGCCTCACAACCGTAGACAACGTGTTAGGTGGGCGAGTGGTTTGCTGATGTCAGCATTGTGAACAGAGTGCCCCATGGTGGCTGTGGCGTTATGGTATGGGCGGGAATAAGCTACAGACAACACACACAATTGCATTTTATATATACAAAAATTAAAACAGATACCTTATTTATGTAAGTATTGAGACCCTTTGTTATGAGACGCAAAATTGAGCTCAGGTGCATCCGGTTTCTATTGATCATCCTTGAGATGTTTCTACAACTTGATTGGAGTCCACCTGTGGTAAATTCAATTGATTGAACATGATTTGGAAAGGCACACACCTCTCTGTATAAGGATCCACAATTGACAGTGCATCTCAGAGCAAAAAAGAAACCATGACGTCGAAGGAATTGTCCGTAAGAGCTCGGAGACAGGATTGTGTCGAGGCACAGATCTGGTGAATGGTACCAAAATAATTCTGTAGCGTGGAAGGTTCCCAAGTACACAGTGGCCTCCATCCTTAAATGGAAGAAGTTTGGAACCACCAAGACCTTTCCTAGAGCTGGCCGCCTGGCCAAACTGAGCAATCGGGGGAACCATTTTAGAATAAGGCTGTAACATAACAAAATGTGGAAAAATCAAGGGGTCTGAATACCTTCCGAAAGCACTGTAACTATTTGTTCAGCATTTTTTAAATGTACAGCGATAGTATTCAGAACATGGGCCGTTATTACAGTATTCGTCCTGTACACCAAGTCAATACCGTAGGATAAATAAAGGGGCATATAAGCAGACAATGAAAGCTCTTAATATTAAATGATTGCATTTCTCTAAAACAGGCTATAGGCTACATGTGTACCATGAAGTCAGAACAGTAGGTGAAGTTATGAGGGAAAAAGGGACCAAATTATTATGGTGAGGCACAGGGCCTACAAACGGCTTACTACACAACATACACTCAGTATTACTTTCTTGGCTACAGTATTCATATCTCCCTGGCATATTACATTATTTATGCAGCAGCATAGAAGACATTTCTGGACTCACCTTCTTGTGGACTGGATATTTATTGGCCAGTCTGAGATAAGGTTTGTTATTTGCAATTCTGCCTAGAAGGCCAGCATCCCGGCGTCGCCTCTTCACTGTTGACGTTGAGACTGGTGTTTTGCGGGTACTATTTAATGAATCTGCCAGTTGAGGACTTGTGAGGCATCGGTTTCTCAAACTAGACATTCTAATGTACTTGTCCTCTTGCTCATTGTGCACCGGGGCCTCCCACTCCTCTTTCTATTCTGGTGAGAGACAGTTTGTGCTGTTCTGTGATGGGAGTAGTACACAGCCTTGTACGAGATCTTCGGTTTCTTGTCAATTTCTCGCATGGAATAGCCTTCATTTCTCAGAACAAGAATAGCCTGACGAGTTTCAGAAGAAAGTGCTTTGTTTCTGGCCATTTTGAGCCGGTAATCGAACCCACTAATGCTGATGCTCCAGATACTCAACTAGTCTAAAGAAGGCCAGTTTTCAGCTGTGCTAACATAATTGCAAAATGGTTTTCTAATGATCAATTAGCCTTTTAAAATTATAAACTCGGATTAGCTAACACAACATGCCATTGGAAGACAGTGATGGTTGCTGATAATGGGCCTCTGTACGCCTATGTAGATATTCCATCCTGTTTTTCTGATGAATTTGATGTTATTTTAATGGACAAAAATGTGCATTTCTTTCAATAACAAGGACATTTCTAAGTGACCCCAAACTTTTGAACGGTAGTGTACGTGTTCTCACCTTTCCACTGAGGGGTCATAGTTTGTAGGCCAAACCGTTCGGACACTATGATTTTGTGAGAAGACCAGTTTTGGGTTGTCTCATGGTCTGACAAATACTGCTCTAGCTCTTTCACCTTTCCCCACAGATGCAGAAGTGAGACATCGCAGATGTGGCGGATTGAGACGCATCCTGTGAAAAAAATACTGATATCTGTAGCTTCACTGACTGATTTTTAAAATTGTATTATGCTAATTAGATTTCCATTGCAGCGTGGACATTGACTCTAGGGGTTTAACCAGAGATTAAAGAAATATACTCAAATACTGTAAAACTATTTCGTGCAATTTGCTTTGTGGCTGCCCAAAACGCGAAATGTTGTTTTGAAGACAACATTAATTGCTTTGACTCCATTGTTTCATTTGTGCATGTGCATTTGTAGGCACAACAAAAAAGAAACCAAGTCAAGCATTACACAATTCTTCTCTCTAAATTCCCTTTCCCCTCTGTGTCTCATTCACTCAATTGCGTTCCGATTTAAAAATGTCACTCCTTGACAAGTGTTGCTAGAGACTCAAAGCCACCAGCGGGTAGAACAAAATTAAAACATTGTTTGTTAGGTGCAGGTAGTTGCAGAAACTATAGAATATGTGTTCAAATAATGAGCTGTAGTTTTTGAAGAATTGTGTTCAGTCTATTTTCCGCTTAGGCTCCATTACAAACTGCTAGTGCCATTTACAATTGGTTCGTCTAAACTATAACACCCCTAAACATAGACAGGTTTCACTGAAAATATACAGAAACATTAGTTTGATAAAGACAGAGCATATTTTTTATCAGAATCATTAAGCATATGCCTACTCCCCAAATAGATGTCGGGACTATAATTCCTCATCATGCAGTCTTCAATATGGAATTGTTAATCCAACGTCTGTATAATGAAAATAAACAGATTTGGGTTTGTAACCCTTCATTTTCTTTCTTTCAACTCTCCAAATTGAGCCTTGTTTCAAATGATCACTCTTTGAAAATATGGTTTCCAGACTCTGTTCTATTGTTCTATTTTCTGCTATATTACACATCATGTTTTTTTACTATAAAATAGGTATGTCTTCACTGTGATAAGTGCTCAGGAAATAAAAGCGTCTTGTCTGCTAAATTAACAAAATTATGCCATTGCACAGCCATAGGCTGACGAGTTTAATACCCTAAGTGAATTTGTCCAAATACTTCTTCACATGGTGGACTAGATACTTAAAGTGCTTTAATTTCTAAACGGTGCAACAGATGTGTGAAAATACCCTCAAATAAAAGGTAACATTCTGTACTGTTGCCTCGAATGAAACGCTTGATCTCAAATCCAAAATGCTGGAGTATAGAGCCCCCTCTCCACACCAAAAAAACACTGTCCAAATACATATGGAGGGGAGCGTATTTTCAACAACCTCAGTCCTCAAACAAAGATTTCCACATTGTTTGTATGAACTGTTTGACCAATAATAGAATAGATTGAAAATGACACCGAATATGTACTGAATTCATACACATACAATACATGACACCAAATACCCTTTCTAAATGACATGGTAAGGACCATGACATGCAGGTCCACAAATGTAACCCTGTAGTTTCTTTGTTTGGAGAGGAGAAACTCATGTTGTTTGTCTTCTAGTGCACTTACCTCACCCCCAGACCAATTTCCCACAGACATTGTCGGTTGAACCTACTGGCGTTTTCTTATTACTTTACTTGCTACTATGAGTTATGTTACTTTTCTCTGTTCATCTGATTTGACTGCCCCTAAACCCTATCATGACAACTGATGGTGATTACCTGTGTCCATGTTGATTTGGCTTGTCAGTGGAAATCTGTCTGGACCAGAGACGAGGGGTTAGAACATCTACAGTGCTGAGTCTCCAGTGCTCAACATTACATCTGCTGTGTTCAAGGCTGCTCCACATGAATCTTTAATGAAACTGTACAAGTGCACCTTAAAGTCCAGGGACATGACAATATGTACTCTCTTACAGAATCCATATGCGGATGCTGCTAACAATTAAGACGTGTGTACATGCGTTCTGTATATAATGGGAAGTGGGTGGACTGAGGCATCTAAGCATGTGTGAATACAGTGATTGGTGTCAGTTGTCATGTGAAATTCAAAGCTAATGTTCCTCAGAATTTCTGACTACTGCATCCCCTAAAGCCCTGTCCTCATGACAGTCTGTTGTGTCTGCAGGGGCCAGGACAGATTAACAGAGAGAGAGAGAGAGAGAGAGAGCAGCAGGAGATGATGCAGGCATTACATTCAATTTCAGGAAATTATTTTATAATATATTATTTACTAATTGGTCAGTCTGCCATTGGAAGGCCCACCTCAACCCTATTCAGACTTCTCAATGCATTATTCATATTGAGCCATTTCTTCAGAGAGGAATTCTGTTTTAAGTTATTTCACCCGGTATGAAATAGCTTCCAGCATCCTAACTTTTCAATCTCATCTGTGAACCTGCCGACCATTACCCGTCTAGTCTGCTCTATAGATGGAGTGAGTTAAATACAGTGCCTTGCGAAAGTATTCGGCCCCCTTGAACTTTGCGACCTTTTGCCACATTTCAGGCTTCAAACATAAAGATATAAAACTGTATTTTTTTGTGAAGAATCAACAACAAGTGGGACACAATCATGAAGTGGAACGACATTTATTGGATATTTCAAACTTTTTTAACAAATCAAAAACTGAAAAATTGGGCGTGCAAAATTATTCAGCCCCTTTACTTTCAGTGCAGCAAACTCTCTCCAGAAGTTCAGTGAGGATCTCTGAATGATCCAATGTTGACCTAAATGACTAATGACTAATGATGATAAATACAATCCAAGATAGCCATAAAAAGTGTCGTTTAAAGTTTGCCACAAGCCACCTGGGAGACACACCAAACATGTGGAAGAAGGTGCTCTGGTCAGATGAAACCAAAATTGAACTTTTTGGCAACAATGCAAAACGTTATGTTTGGCGTAAAAGCAACACAGCTCATCACCCTGAACACCCTATCCCCACTGTCAAACATGGTGGTGGCAGCATCATGGTTTGGGCCTGCTTTTCTTCAGCAGGGACAGGGAAGATGGTTAAAATTGATGGGAAGATGGATGGAGCCAAATACAGGACCATTCTGGAAGAAAACCTGATGGAGTCTGCAAAAGATCTGAGACTGGGACGGAGATGTGTCTTCCAACAAGACAATGATCCAAAACATAAAGCAAAATCTACAATGGAATGGTTCAAAAATAAACATATCCAGGTGTTAGAATGGCCAAGTCAAAGTCCAGACCTGAATCCAATCGAGAATTTGTGGAAAGAACTGAAAACTGCTGTTCACAAATGCTCTCCATCCAACCTCACTGAGCTCGAGCTGTTTTGCAAGGAGGAATGGGAAAAAATGTCAGTCTCTCGATGTGCAAAACTGATAGAGACATACCCCAAGCGACTTACAGCTGTAATCGCAGCAAAAGGTGGCGCTACAAAGTATTAACTTAAGGGGGCTGAATAATTTAGCACGCCCAATTTTTCAGTTTTTGATTTGTTAAAAAAGTTTGAAATATCCAATAAATGTCGTTCCAATTCATGATTGTGTCCCACTTGTTGTTGATTCTTCACAAAAAAATACAGTTTTATATCTTTATGTTTGAAGCCTGAAATGTGGCAAAAGGTAGCAAAGTTCAAGGGGGCCGAATACTTTCGCAAGGCGCTGTAGATTTAGGACATCATGTGGGATAGTTGTAGAATATAGAAGAAGCTTTTAAGCCAAATGATCATGAATTACATAACAGGAAATCATTGTTCTGAAATTCAATATTTTATTACACAGAAAAAAATGGCCTCACTGGTTTTGAATACATTCTATACATTAGTTGAAGATACTCAGCAAGCACACACTTAATAAACACATTTCTGGATTGGAAATGGAATTAGACCCTGGTGGATTCACAGAGCTGCTCATTCCTAGTACCTCTAGGAATGGCGACACCACAATAGTGACACCATCAAAATGTCCCATATAACAACAGCCAAAGGTCACATCAAAAGGTCAATGTTCACTCGCTGGTTCCTGGTTGCCCAGTGGTAGGTCAGCCATGCTGAGTTTAAAGGCACAATCTGTCAGATTTTCTGATTTCTAATGGTCATTCATTTCAATTAATTACATAAATTATAATAATGACTTATGAGCTTAGTACATCTGCCTTACCCTATCATACCCCAATGTCTAAGGGTGTTACTCTTTTTTTTTGTAAACAATGTAAAGCTTAAAAAATATCCATCATCTCAAGTAGCAGGGTCCGACTGTTGAAATCCCATATTGTGCCTTTAAGAGTCCACAGGACTCTGCCACAGTCCACAGTCCATTATTTTTGCTTTTAAAACTCTTTGCATGATCTCTGTGTAAGCAAGTAAACCAAGCCATCTGTTCTTCCCCAGTCAGAGGTTTTCCTCTTTGCCAATGTGTCTGTCATTAATTAATCCAAAATACAAATCTATTTTTATCAATCAGCATGTAATATGTACCTAGTATAACACATAAAAGACACATTTCAGTTTAAATCTGAGCCATTGATCTTTTAACTTATGAAATATGTACAGTTGGAAGTCGGAAGTTTACATACACCTTAGCCAAATACATTTAAACTCAGTTTCACAATTCCTGACATTTAATTCTAGTAAAAATTCCCTGTCTTAGGTCAGTTAGGATCACCACTTTATTTTAAGAATGTGAAATGTCAGAATAATAGAAGAGAGAAGCTTTTATTTCTTTCATCACATTCAGATTGGGTGTGACGTTCAATTAGTATTTGGTAGTATTGCCTTTAAACTGTTTAACATGGGTCAAATGTTTCGGGTAGCCTTCCACAAGCTTCCCACAATAAGTTGGGTGAATTTTGGCCTCCTTGCTCGGAACACACACCTTTTCAGTTCTGCCCACACATTTTCTATAGGATTGAGGTCAGGGCTTTGTGATGGCCACTCCAAGACCTTGACTTTGTTGTCCTTAAGCCATTTTGCCACAAATTTGGAAGTATGCTAGGGGTCATTGTCCATTTGGAAGATCCATTTGCGACCAAGCTTTAACTTTTTAATGACTGATGTCTTGATATGTTGCTTCAATATATCCATACAATATTCCATCCTCATGATGCCATCTATTTTGTGAAGTGCACCAGTCCCTCCTGCAGCCAAGCACCCCTACAACATGATGCTGCCACCCCCGTGCTTCACGATTGGGATTTTGTTCTTCGGCTTGCAAGCCCCCTCCCCCTTTTTCCTCCAAAGATAACGATGGTCATTATGGCCAAACAGTTCTATTTTTGTTTCATCATACCAAAGGACATTTCTCCAAAAAGTACGATCTTTGTCCCCATGTGCAGTTGCAACCCGTAGTCTGGCTATTTTTATGGCGGTTTTGGAGCAGTGGCTTCTTCCTTGCTGTGAGCGGCCTTTAAGGTTACTGTGGATGTAGATACCTTTGTACCGGTTACCTCCAGCATCTTCACAAGGTCCTTTGCTGTTGTTCTGGGATTGATTTGAACCTTTCTCACCAAAGTATGTTCATCTCTAGGAGACAGAACGCGCCTCCTTCCTGAGCAGTATGACGGATGCGTGGTCCCATGGTGTTTATACTTGCCTACTATTGTTTGTACAGATGAACGTGCTACCTTCAGGCATTTGGAAATTTCTCCCAAGGATGAACCAGACTTGTGGAGGTCTACAATAATTTTTCTGAGGTCTTGCTTATTTCTTTTGATTTTCCCATGATGTCAAGGAAATTGTCACTGAGTTTGAAGGGTAGGCCTTGAAATACATCCACAGGTACACCTCCAATTGACTCAAGTGATGTAAATTAGCTTCTAAAGCCATGACATAATTTTCTGGAATTTTCCAAGCTGTTTAAAGGCACAGTCAACTTAGTGTATGTAAACTTCTAACCCACTGGAATTGTGCTACAGTGAATTATAAGGTAAATAATCTGTCGGTAAACAATTGTTGGGAAAATTACTTGTTTCATGCACCAAGTTGATTTCCTAACCGACTTGCCAAAACTAACCGGAGTGGTTGAAAAACTATTTTTAATGACTCCAACCTAAGTGTGTGTAAACTTCTGACTTCAACTGTAAGTGTATCCCTTCTGCTAAATATTGCATTTTTCTGCAAAGCAGTAAAGTATTGATATTATCTTCACTATAGTCTCGTGAGCCATACTCAAAATCTTGCACTACCTGTAGCTAGCTACAGTATATGAAAGGATGCCCAAGATCCTGGTCAGTTGGAATAGAGCACATGAAAAATCTAATGGAACTTTGTTTCACAGATCAATTGCTCAGCTTCTCTATGATACTCTGAGTAAAGTAGAAAGCATTTCTGATGACTAGAGTTGAGCTTGCTGTCCTGCCTGTCCAACTGTTGATAGTGGTTTCGATTGGTGGAGAAGGAGAGAAAGGCACAGTATTCAGGGGCCTTCAGGGTCCATGCTCCAAGTGCTCAGTTCTTTGATGGTCCTTGCTATCTGGGTCCGTGGGATGTCCAACTCTGACGTCACCCCATTGAAGTTGAAATTGAAAATGGTAAGGATTAAGGGTAGGGAAGTCCCATGGACCCCGGATAGCACTAACCGTTCTTGCTTTTGCCCTTCTCTTCTCTTTCCTCACAGGCATTGGTCAGACGGATGTGGGGGAGGGCGAGAAGGGGGGGGGGCTCTGCATGGGGGTGGGGCCTGAGGGGGTGGGGGCAAAGAGCCAGTTGGGGAAGGGGGTGTTGCGGAGGTAATGGGTGGAGGGGTGGCAGGGCAAAAGAGGGGAGGGGTGGGAGGGCAAAGGGGTGGAGGCGTGGGTGGAGAAACAGATGGGGGAGGACTTAGAGAAGTGGGGGGCAGAGCTCGGTTTGGAGGGGGGGTGTAAGGGGGATGGGTGATGCAGGAGAGAGGGGGTGGAGTGGACGGCAGAGCGGGTAGAGTGGAGGTGGGAGAGGGGGGCATGTGGGAGAGGGTGCTGTGTGAGGAAGGGTGACTGTAGGTGTGAGGCAGACTGTAGATGGCTGTGGAGGGCTGGTTGTAGACTGGATAACGAGGAGCAGGGTAGGCTTTCACCCGGGTGAAGCTAATGCACCTGCCCTGTAAGTTAGGAGAGAGGGTTACAACAGGGAAGAGTGCAATCAGAGGCAGTCAGAGTTTTACTGATGCATTGGAATTATTTTATAAGTTTCCATGCAAAGTGGATTTATAGACTTTAGCGTCTCCATTCAAATAGGATTGGAAGGGAATACGACCAATCTTTCATTTTATTTGTTTTCCTTTTGGAATAATGTGCTGACTCCATCTTGTCTTCTGCTTAGCTATAAATGTCAAATTCAGTCAAAACAACAAGGAGATTTACTAAGGTAGCAACATCTTTGGGAAGAGGGGGAATTGTGTGGATGGTTTGCCCCATCCTCCTATCCACATCTGTCATTGAGACCATATAAAAATAAAACTCCCAGCTAGGCTAGAGTTACAGGAAGGTGGGGATGTGGGTAGTCATCTAACATTAATGGTTTCAGCAGATTAGAACACATTCCTTCAGGTTGGAGCAATACAGTACAGCACCTCAGCCTGTATATGCCAGGTTACTTTGTGCCTTCCTCGCAGCCACTCTGTCTGCGCACTGTTATAATGACTAACAGCTGCAACTTTTCTGCTCTATGATTTACTGCCTGGCTTGAAATTGTTTAAAATATTAGGTTTTAAGATTATTTAATGAAGAAATGGGCAGTGAGGGCATTGAAAAGGAGTTAACGAATTTAGGGACTTAATTGGCTTGGAGTGTGTAGGGAGGTAATGAAAATGCCCACTCTCCTCAACTGCCTGGTGGAATAGTTTAGATGAAGAAAAAAAAGATTAAAGGTTCTGGAAGAATCGTCGCAGAAAAAACTAAGTGTAAAAAGAGAATAAAAAAGGAAGAGGGTAGACTGAAGCCGAGCCCCTCTCTATTTTCCATGCTGTCTGCTTTGCTCCTCAGGATGTGGTCTTGGCTCCAGACCTTCCTATTTCCCTCACTTTTCCAGGAGTTTGAGTTCTTCTTTCTCTTGAGGATTTGCAACTGAGTGGGCCTAGGCATTACGTAGTGTGGTCTCTGCCTCCTTAAAGGAGCAGTCTGTTGTTGCTACATCCATTTTTGTCTCATAAATGATTTATATGTACCCATTGATTCTTGAAGAAAGTAAATGCCTCATGAGCTTAGTTCTGTCAGAACCCAAAATATAAGCTCGTTTCACTCCAATGTTTGTAAACACACACTATATGGCCTCAGAACATGGTTCAAGCTATAATTTTGATATCATGGATACTTCATTGCTCTGTCTATGAATTTGAGAGTACACTTCTCCATAACCATCCCTCAGCTTTTCATCAAAGCAGGGGTGGGGAAACACTTTTACATTTTTTCAATTGTTGATTTCAATTGCTTTAACTGTTTCCTCTGATTGTATTTTTTTCCTGCTTCTCTTGCATAACAGCATATTTAAGTGCTGGGCCAGTGGGCCTTATGATCCCTTAGAAGAGCTTTGAAAGAAAATCCCCTGTAAGCTATCCTTCTCTGTCCCATATGTAAGCATCAGTCACACACTGGCTTTCTTATTGAGTTGCTAAAAGGGCTTTCCATGACTCTGCATATCCTTGTGTCAGCCCATACAGTGCAGTGACAGCAGGCAGCATGTGTTGGACGTGTCTTTCTCTATGCTGTTTGTCTTCGTGCCTTACCTTGTCTCCAGGATGGGGTCTCATCACAGATACCCTATCATAGCCTTTCCTCAGGAATACCCACAGAGCATCCAGCTTGCCCTGAACAAAGACAGGCACAGTAAAGGGAAGAGAAAACATTACATAAAAGACAAACAACATGATAATACCAATAATATTGACTGCGTGGTTGCATGTCAGTTGCTTTACTCTGCTGTGCTTTGTTTCTA
Organism: Oncorhynchus kisutch; assembly: GCF_002021735.2. Classification (NCBI taxonomy): domain Eukaryota; kingdom Metazoa; phylum Chordata; class Actinopteri; order Salmoniformes; family Salmonidae; genus Oncorhynchus; species Oncorhynchus kisutch. Next base: position 23,077,573 of record NC_034179.2, read on the forward strand.
TACTGTATATGGTTTTAGTATACAGGTCTCTTGATCAGTCGGACTGTCTGTCTGTCTGCCTGGTGTTCTTTGTCCATGGAAGGCTGTGTCCCTCGACATCATAATAGCCAAGGAGAAGGGTAGGTGTCTGTGTCTGTCTGTCTGTCTGGTGCTCTTTGTCCATGGAAAGCTGTGTCCCTCCACGTCATACCAGTCAGGGAGGAGGGTAGGTAGAGATAAAGGGGAAGGAATGTATTGGGTTGGGACTAGCACCAGCTCCCCTCTTCTCTGCAGATGTCGTCTTCCCGAGGTCGGCTCAGTTCATGCCTGGTTCATATTACGGCTCATCCAGCTGACTGAGACGTTATGAAACAAACTTCCTGGAAATGTTGACGCTACAGGAACACTGCAACTAACTAAGACCTGTTTTGATCATAGACATTTTTTGGTGGGTAATGGAATTTAGAGTGCATATGATTGTATGTGAGTGGAAGGTACTGCAATTTGGTTCTTGTTGTTGCCACACTCAATTACAAGAAATTTGAACTTGTATGGTATACCATACATGTTTTTGATCTTTTCCATGGAGTGGAGAGTGCATATGATGCACTTGTATTTCGATAGGAATGTACTGCAATTTTGTTCTTGTTATTCCACTACTCAACTAGAAATTGTACCTTTTATGGTATCCACCTCATGCAACCTGGCAAGGGGTGGGTGTATCCAGTTTGTTGCTATTATTTTTCAACTTCCTGCACATTGACACCGCTGGTGATGGTAAATGTAAATTACATTTATCAAAAATGTTTAATGCACACAGAATTGGAAAAATGTGGTAATTATCTGGTGAGGAAAATGATTGAAACATTTTAATAGCACTCAAAAGCTGATGAAGCGTTAGGAAAAGGCTATCCAGACATTCCTGACCTGCAAACCAATATTTCATTTCAGAATTGGTTAAAATTAGGTCAGGGTTTTGGATAAGCTAAGAGTCCGTTTTTGATTTTGGTGAGTCTTTTTGGAGGTCAGCAGTGTCCTTATAAATGCTCTTAGCATAATTATCATTCCCCATAGTCATGGCAGGTTAACGTTAGCTTTGTGGCACAACAGACAGTCTTCATAAAATATTTCTGCATTGTTTCTGTAATTTGCCAATGTTATTCTGTGTCTAACAACATGTCTTTTCAAGTGTTGCTCTTTGATTGAAAATGGAAATAGCCTTTTTGGATAACGACTATTAGAGACCGTGTAATTACGCTAGCTAGGTAACAATTGATGTTGAGTCTATGGGAATGCTAATGTTGGCAACCTGCCACATGAGAATGTTTTTATTTTTTCAACCCAACAAAATTAAACTTAGAATTAACATTGTTTACATTCTCTGCACTTTTAATAATTTTGGCAAATATAATTGATACACTACATGACAAAAAGTATGTGGACACCTGCTTGTTGAACATCTCATTTTAAAATGATGGGCATTAGTATGGAGTTGGTCCCCCCCTTTGCAGCTATAACATCCTCCACTCTTCTGGGAAGGCTAGATGTTAGAACAATGCTATGGAGACTTGCTTCCATTTAGCCACAAGAAAATTAGTGAGGTTGGGCACTGACGTTAGCCTGGGTCTCAGTCGGAATTCCAATTCATCCCAAAGGTGTTCGATGGTGTTGAGTTCAGGGAGCTGTGCAGGCCAGTCAAGTTCTTCCACACAGATCTTGACAAACCATTTCTGAATAGACCTCACTTTGTGCACAGGGGCATTGTCATGCTGAAACAGGAAAGGGCCTTCCTCAGACTGTTGCCACAAAGTTGGAAGCACAGAATTGTCCAGATGCTGTAGACTTCATATTTCCCTTCAGGGGGCCTAGCCCAAACCATGAAAAACAGCCCCAGACTATTATTCATCCTCCACCAAACTTTATAGTTGGCACTATGCATTGTTGCAGGGAGCATTCTCCTGGCATCCTCCAAATCCAGATTCTTCTGTCAGACTGCCAGATGGGAAAGCGTGATTCAACATTCCAGAGAATGCGTTTCCACTGCTCCAGAGTCCAATGGCAGCGAGCTTTACACCACTCCAGTCGACGCTTGGCATTGCGCATGGTGATCTTAGGCTTGTGTGCGGCTATTCGGCCATGGAAACCCATTTCATGAAGCTCCCAACAAACAGTAATTGTGCTGACGTTGCTTTCAGAGGCAGTTTGAAACTCGGTAGTGCGTGTTGCAACCGAGGACAGATGCTTGAGCACTCGGCGGTCCCATTCTGTGAGCTTGTGTGGCCTATCATTTTGTGGCTGAGCCGTTGTTGCTCCTAGACGTTTCCAGTTCACAATAACAGCACTTACACTTGACCGGGGCAGCTCTAGCAGGGCAGACATTTGACTAACTTGTTGGAAAGGTGGCTTCCGAGGAAGGTGCCACATTGAAAGTCACTGAGCTCTACTGAATTCTACTGCCAGTGTTTGGAGATTGCATGGCTGTGTGCGCGATTTTATATACCTGTCTGAAACGCGTGTGGCTGAAATAGCCAAATCCATTAATTTGAAGGGGTGTTCACATACTTTTGTATATATAGTGTATTTACCAACATCTCTTCCCTGTGTAACAACAGGCCGGAATGGGTCTTAAGTTGGAAAACAACCACATTTGATCAGGAACTGGGCGTGGCTACGTAACATAAAGTGAACAGTACCTTTATAGGGGAGTACCATTTCTGGGGACTGATGGGTTTATGCATGCCGTTGTTGAGAGTGCGTGTTGGTGCCATGTCAAACTCCTGCTCTGGCATCTTGACACGGGCATTCTTGGCTTTCTCTAGTTTGGCCCCCTCCTCAGTAGAACCCTTGTCGCCCCAGCGGACCTGAACAGGGACAGTCAATAACAGTCGGTGGCAGAGGAATGGTAATATAATGAGCAGAGCTGAGCCGTAATTGGATGAAGGGCACAGCAGCCCGGGCACAACAGTCAGTGTATGTCTTTCTCACCTCCATTCTCTTGATGCCACCCACACCTCGGCCACCGTAGTATGAGGCATCCACAGTGGGCCACCTCTTCTTGGGATACCCGTCCTCGTCCTCGTCCTTACAATAGTGAAAATAGTAAAAAATCAAGAAAAACCCTTGAATAAGTAGGTGTGTCCAAACTATTGATTGGTACTCTGTAGCATGGCATCCTTGTGGTGTGTGACCATGGAGTATCCCTGTTAGAAACTGCAGCCGCATCTAAGAGCCTGAAAACAGTTACAGTATACAGTAACTAAACTTGAAGCAAACTTGTAGCATGACTAAACTCCTCTCTCTACCTAAAGAGCTGGGGGCTGCTATCCAGTTTAATGGACAGAAAGTCAAAAACAACTCCATCCATCTGGAATAAGGTCAGACAATCTGCCCTGTCAGGTCCTGGCTGCATTGCCCCTCTCACCTACAGCTGCAGTCCAGTCACTCTCTTGGTTGGCGGTCCACATGCAGACAGTGTGTTCTTTGGCAAGAGAGCCAGGAGGCCAACCTCCCTTCACAAAAAAATATGTTTTTATTATATATATATATATATATATATATATATATACAGTGGTGCAAAAAAGTATTTAGTCAGCCACCAATTGTGCAAGTTCTCCCACTTAAAAAGATGAGAGGCCTGTAATTTTCATCATAGGTACACTTCAACTATGACAGACAAAATTAGAAAAAAAATCCAGAAAATCACATTGTATATTTTTTTATATTTTTTTTTATTAATTTATTTGCAAATTATGGTGGAAAATAAGTAATTATCGGATGGTTCTGGAAATCGAATCCACTATACTAACGTTGCAAGCGCCATTCTCTACTTACTGAGCTACAGAGCACTGAAATGGTGCTGTACAGATCAGGACCTTGGGTGATTGAGTGACCTTGTGCTTTTTTTTTACCGGTGTGATTTCTTTAGGTAAAGAAGGGAGTTTAGTTTGTGTGTGTGTGATGGGCACACACGTCAATTCAACGTCTATTCCACGTTGGTTCAATGCAACTTCATTGTAATGACATGGAAACGACGTTGATTCAACCAGTGTGTGCCGAGTGGGTACCCTCCTCGGGTACCAGTCCCTATGCCCTGCTACATTTTGAAACCAACTCATGTTTTTCAGATTGACATCGATGCCTCAATTTTTTTATTTTACCTTTATTTAACTAGGCATTTCAGTTAAGAACAAATTCTTATTTTCAATGACGGCCTAGGAACAGTGGGTTAACTGCCTGTTCAGGGGCAGAACGACAGATTTGTACCTTGTCAGCTCGGGGATTTGAACTTGCAACCTTTCGGTTACTAGTCCAACACTCTAACCACTAGGCTCAATGTTTCTTTTTCCATGCTGAACGTCTGCTTTTGTCGGGTTAAAATTGAAAATGACAGCTGTGAGTCAATAACTCTATCTAATCCCTATTATGCTCCTGCAGGTTCAGAGCCCTTTGAGGCAGAGACAGCTGGCTGTTTCAGAGCAGACAACAGGAGACAGAGAGAGACACAGAGAGCCTTATAACAGGGTATGATAGGGATCTTTCAACTCTGCAAGGTCTAGAAACAAAGTATATGAGACTACAAGATTTACTCACTGAGCTGTCTTCCAGTACCGGAGGTGGAGGCTCATGGATGATCTGCAAAGATGGAAAAAGAAACTGAATCATAATCATGAAAAAATATTTTTTCCATTGGCATACTGGCAGCGTCTCTGCTGGGGTACAGGAAATTAGTTTGAATTTGAGTGTTTGATAATGAGAGAATGGTTTGATGACGGAGTGTTATCTACAGTGCCTAGTGAAAGTCTACAGTACACACCCCTTGCACGGTCTTTACAGAGGGTTTATTTGCTGTATTGTCATGCAGAATTACTTAACAGCCTTACTGCAAACAAAATGGATGATTTGGAATGGATTTTTGGAGTGAATGCAATGTTGTTGATCCTCTTTATTTTCAAGTGTTGTGGCGGCAACATCATGTTATGTACACGCTTGTCACCGGCAGGGACTGGGGAGTTTCTCAGGATAAAAAAAAACATGAAAGGAGCAAAGCCCCATATCAAATGTTATTGCTCACATACACATGGTTAGCAGATGTTAATGCGAGTGTAGCAAAAGGCTTGTGCTTCTAGTTCCGACCATGCAGTAATATCTATCAAGTAATCTAACAATTTCACAACAACTACCTTATTTATACACACAAGTGTAAAGGAATGAATAAGAAAATGTGCATATAAATATATGTATGAGCGATGGCCGAACGTCATAGGCAAGATGCAGTAGATGCTATAGAGTACAGTGTATACATATGAGATGAGTAATGTAGGGTATGTAAACATTATTTAAAGTGGCATTGTTTAAAGTGACTAGTGAGACATTTATTACATCACATTTTTTATTATTAAAGTGGCTCGAGATGAGTCAGTATGTTGGCAGTAGCCACTCAATGTTAGTGATGGCTGTTTAACAGTCTGATGGTCTTGAGATAGAAGCTGTTTTTCAGTCTCTTGGTCCCAGCTTTGATGCACCTGTACTGACCTCGCCTTCTGGATGATAGCAGGGTGAACACCCGTGGCTCGGGTGGTTGTTGCCCTTGATGATTTTTTTGGCCTTCCTGTGACATAAGGTGGTGTAGGTGTCTTGGAGGTCAGGTAGTTTGCCCCCAGAGATGCGTTGTGCAGACCTCACTACCCTCTGGAGAGCCTTACGGTTGTGGGCGGAGCAGTTGCCGTACCAGGTGGTGATACAGCCCGACAGGATGCTCTCGATTGTGCATCTGTAAAAGTTTGAGTGTTTTTGGTGACAAGCCAAATTTCTTTAGCCTCCTGAGGTTGAATAGGCGATTTTGCGCCTTCTTCACCACACTGACCATTTGTTTGTCCGTGATGTGTATGCCGAGGAACTTAAAACTTTCCACCTTCTCCACTACAGTCCCGTCGATGTGGATAGGGGTGTGCTCCCTCTGCTGTTTCCTGAAGTCCACGATCATCTCCTTTGTTTTGTTGACGTTGAGTGTGAAGTTGTTTTCCTGACACCACACTCCGAGGGCCCTCACCTCCTCCCTGTAGGCCGTCTCGTCGTTGTTGGTAATCAAGCCTACCACTGAAGTGTCGTCTGCAAACTTGATGATTGAGTTGGAGGCGTGCATGGCCACGCAGTCATGGGTGAACAGGGAGTACAGGAGAGGGCTGAGAACGCACCCTTGTGGGGCGCCAGTGTTGAGGATCAGCGGGGTGGAGATGTTGTCCAGGACCCAGTTGCATAGGGCGGGGTTGAGACCCAGCATCTCGAGTTTAATGACGAGTTTGGAGGGTACTATGGTGTTGAATGCTGAGCTGTAGTTGATGAACCGCATTCTTACATAGGTATTCCTCTTGTCCAGATGGGTTAGGGGAGTGTGATTGCGATTGAGTCGTCTGTGGACTTATTGGGGCGGTAAGAAAATTGGAGTGGGTCTAGAGTGTCAGGTAGTGTGGAGGTGATATGATCCTTGACTATTCTCTCAAAGCACTTCATGATGACGGAAGTGAGTGCTACGGGGCAATAGTCGTTTAGCTCCGTTACCTTAGCTTTCTTGGGAACAGGACCAATGGTGGCCCTCTTGAAGCATGTGGGAACAGCAGACTGGGATAGGGATTGATTGAATATGTCCGTAAACACACCAGTCACCTGGTCTGCGCATGCTCTGAGGATGCGGCTAGGAATGCCGTCTGGGCCGGAAGCCTTGCGAGGGTTAACATGTTTAACTTCTCTGGAATATCTGGGTCGGTAGCGGTGCACCTCGCCAACAGCCAGTGAAATTGCAGGGCGCCAAATTCAAAACAACAGAAATCCCATAATTAAAATTCCTCAAACATTCATGTATTATACACCCTTTTAAATATAAACTTCTTGTAAATCCAGCCACAGTTTCCAATTTCAAATAGGCATTACGGCGAAAGCACACCAAACGATTGTTAGGTCAGCACCTCGTCACAGAAAACCATACAGCCATTTTCCAGCCAAGGAGAGGGCTCACAAGATCAGGAATAGCGATTAAATTAAATCACTAACCTTTGATGATTTTCATCAGATGGCACTCACAGGACTTCATGTTACACAATAAATGTGTGTTTTGTTCGATAAAGTAAAACTTTATGTCCAAAATCCAAATTTTAAATTGGTGTGTTGTGTTCAGAAATGCATTGTCTCAAACAAACATCCGGTGAAAGTGCAGAGAGCCACATCAAATTACAGAAATACTCATAATAAACATTGATAAAAGATACAAGTGTTATGCATTGAATTATAGATAAACTTCTCCTTAATGCAACCGCTGTGTCAGATTTCAAAAAGGCTTTACGGCGAAAGCACACCTTGCGATTATGTTAGGTCAGCACCTAGCCACAGAAAAACATACAGCCATTTTCCAAAGAAGGAGAGGTGTCACAAAAGTCAGAAATAGCGTAATAAATATTCACTTACCTTTGATGATCTTGATTGGAATGCACTCCCAGGAATCCCAGTTCCACAATAAATGTTTGTTTTGTTCGATAAAGTCCATCATTTATGTCTAATACCTCCTTTTTGTTTGCGTGTTTAGCCCAGTAATCCAAATGCTCAATGCGCGATCTCTTAGTTCAGACGAAAAGTCCAAAAAGTTATATTACAGTCCGTAGAAACATGTCAAACGATGTATAGAAAATTATTTTGTCTTTAGAAATGAAAAGGAACGCAGCTACCTCTCACGGCCACGCACATGATTTAGCTCATGGCATTCTGCCAGACACCTGACTCTAACAGCTCTTATTCGCTCCCCCTTCATAGTAGAAGCCTGAAACAAGGTCCTAAAGACTGTTGACATCTAGTGGAAGCCGTAGGAAGTGCAATATGACCCCATATACACTGTATATTCGATAGGCAATGACTTCAAAAACTACAAACCTCAATTTCCCACTTCCGGGTAGGATATTTTCTCAGGTTTTTGCCTGCCATATGAGTTCTGTTATACTCACAGACAACATTCAAACAGTTTTAGAAACTTCAGTGTTTTCTATCCAAATCTACAAATTATATGCATATTCTAGCTTTTGGGCCTGAGTAGCAGGTAGTTTACCAAGCTACTCAATACTGCCCCCCCCCAGTCCCAAAGAGGTTAAATGTTTTACTCACGTTGGCTGTGGTGAAGGAGAGTCTGCAGGTTTTGGTAGCGGGACGTGTCGGTGGCACTGTATTGTCCTCAAAGCAAGCAAATAAGTTGTTTAGTTTGTCTGGGAGCGAGACATCAGTCTGCGACGGGGCTGGTTTTCTTTTTGTAGTCCGTGATTGCCTGTAGACCCTGCCACATTCCTCTCATGTCTGAGCAGTTGAATTGCGACTACTTTGTGTCTATACTGACGCTTAGCTTGTTTGGTTGCCTTGCGGAGGGAATAGCTACACTGTTTGTATTCGGTCATGTTTCCGGTCGCCTTGCCTTTGTGCTTTCAGTTTTGCGTGAATGCTGCCATCAATCCACTGTTTCTGGTTGGGGAAGGTTTTAATAGTCGCTGTTGGTACAACATCACCGATGCACTTGCTAATAAACTTGCTCACCGAATCAGCATATACAGTGCCTTGCGAAAGTATTCGGCCCCCTTGAACTTTGCGACCTTTTGCCACATTTCAGGCTTCAAACATAAAGATATAAAACTGTATTTTTTTGTGAAGAATCAACAACAAGTGGACACAATCATGAAGTGGAACGACATTTATTGGATATTTCAAACTTTTTTAACAAATATAAAAACGGAAAAATTGGGCGTGCAAAATTATTCCGCCCCTTTACTTTCAGTGCAGCAAACTCTCTCCAGAAGTTCAGCGAGGATCTCTGAATGATCTAATGTTGACCTAAATGACTAATGATGACAAATACAATCCACCTGTGTGTAATCAAGTCTCCGTATAAATGCACCTGCACTGTGATAGACTCAGAGGTCCGTTAAAAGCGCAGAGAGCATCATGAAGAACAAGGAACACACCAGGCAGGTCCGAGATACTGTTGTGAAGAAGTTTAAAGCCGGATTTGGATACAAAAAGATTTCCCAAGCTTTAAACATCCCAAGGAGCACTGTGCAAGCGATAATATTGAAATGGGAGGAGTATCAGACCACTGCAAATCTACCAAGACCTGGCCATCCCTCTAAACTTTCAGCTCATACAAGGAGAAGACTGATCAGAGATGCACCCAAGAGGCCCATGATCACTCTGGATGAACTGCAGAGATCTACAGCTGAGGTGGGAGACTCTGTCCATAGGACAACAATCAGTCGTATATTGCACAAATCTGGCCTTTATGGAAGAGTGGCAAGAAGAAAGCCATTTCTTAAAGATATCCATAAAAAGTGTAGTTTAAAGTTTGCCACAAGCCACCTGGGAGACACACCAAACATGTGGAAGAAGGTGCTCTGGTCAGATGAAACCAAAATTGAACTTTTTGGCAACAATGCAAAAGGTTATGTTTGGTGTAAAAGCAACACACCATCCCCACTGTCAAACATGGTGGTGGCAGCATCATGGTTTGGGCCTGCTTTTCTTCAGCAGGGACAGGGAAGATGGTTAAAATTGATGGGAAGATGGATGGAGCCAAATACAGGACCATTCTGGAAGAAAACCTGATGGAGTCTGCAAAAGACCTGAGACTGGGACGGAGATTTGTCTTCCAACAAGACAATGATCCAAAACATAAAGCAAAATCTACAATGGAATGGTTCAAAAATAAACATATCCAGGTGTTAGAATGGCCAAGTCAAAGTCCAGACCTGAATCCAATCAAGAATCTGTGGAAAGAACTGAAAACTGCTGTTCACAAATGCTCTCCATCCAACCTCACTGAGCTCGAGCTGTTTTGCAAGGAGGAATGGGAAAAAATTTCAGTCTCTCGATGTGCAAAACTGATAGAGACATACCCCAAGCGACTTACAGCTGTAATCGCAGCAAAAGGTGGCGCTACAAAGTATTAACTTAAGGGGGCTGAATAATTTTGCACGCCCAATTTTTCAGTTTTTGATTTGTTAAAAAAGTTTGAAATATCCAATAAATGTCGTTCCACTTCATGATTGTGTCCCACTTGTTGTTGATTCTTCACAAAAAAATACAGTTTTATATCTTTGTTTGAAGCCTGAAATGTGGCAAAAGGTCGCAAAGTTCAAGGGGGCCGAATACTTTCGCAAGGCACTGTACATCAATGTTGTTGTTCGACGCTATCTGGAACATATCCCAGTTCATGTGATCGAAGCAATCTTGAAGCGTGGAATCAGATTGGTCGGACCAGCGTTGAACAGACCTGAGCACTGGTGTTTCCTGTTTTAGTTTCTATAGGCTGGGAGCAACAAAATGGAGTAATGGTCAGATTTGCCGAAAGGAGGGCGAGGGGTGGCTTTGTATGCATCACGGATGTTAGAGTAACAATGATCCAGATCCAGGTTAAATGTTAGAGGAAAACCCGCCGTAGTATTCTGAGAACCTAACCCCGGGATAGTTTTATTTTACAGCGAGACAATTACACGCATTTTAATGCCAAAGACACACCAGACTGGCTTTCCGAGGTGGTGAGTGTTCCTGAATGGACCAGATTCAAGCAAATCTGCTTGAAAATCAGAGACATGGTTTGAATATTGCTGTCCTACAATTATTCCCAACCAAATTTACTGAACTTGAGCAATTTTTGAGCAATTTTTACAAAAACAAGAGATATACAATGAGTATGCAAAACATTAAGAACTGAAAGCTATGATCCCTTATTGATCTCACTTTAAATCCACTTCAGTCAGTGTAGGTGAAGGGGGAGAGACCGGTTAAATAAGGATTTTTAATAAGCCTTGAGGCAATTGATACATGACTTGTGTATGTGTGCCATTCAGATGGTGAATGGGCAAGACAAAATATTTAAGTGCCTTTTGAACAGGATATGGTAGTAGGTGCCAGGCGCAGAGGTTTGTGTCAAGAACTGTAACGTTTCTGAGTTTTTCACGCTCAACAGTTTCCCATGCGTATGAAGAGTGGTCCACCACCCAAAGGACATCCAGCCAACTTGACACAACTGTGGGAAGCATTGGAGTCAACATGGGCCAGCATCCCTGTGGAATGCTTTCGAGACCTTGTAGAGTCCGTGCCCCGATGAATTGAGGCTTTTTTGAGGGCAAAAGGGGGGTTGCAACTCAATATTAGGAAGGTGGTACTAACGTTTGGTATGCTCGGTGTATGTTTTCCTAAGAGATGTGCAAAGTTTGTAGAATCTTATTCAAAATTATACACAGCTGTAATGGATGCCAGTATTAACTCTGTGGTGTGAAAAAATATAAAATTGAATCCCTTTTTAGATGTAATTTTAAAGCTGCAAAACATGAAGAATGTGCAAGGGGTGTGTAGACTTTCACTAGCGACTATATTCATTTTTTGTATGTTTGTTTTTAGAGGTACTGTAGATGAAACACAATCTCATGAACAAATACTGCTGTGTACTGCAATATCCTAATGCACACACACTTCACGAAATGATTACAAAAAGTATCTCCTCATGGACTTTCGTTGGGACAAGATGGCTGACGTACCACTGTGCAGCAGAGAGGCCAGAACCACCAGAGCAGAGCCAGCGTCAGGAGGAGCAGCAGGATGAGCAGAGCTATGGCCAAAAATGTCCCGTCCGACTGGGGGAGGCCGAGAGAGGAAATAAGGTCAGAACCTGGTGTACGTAAACTAAAATCTGTGCTTGAACACAAGCTATATTACCCCCCAGGAATAGACATGGAAGAGTACAGTACTAAAATGAGCCAAACAATTAGAAGCACAACACTGTGTGGAGAAGTGGTGAGGGGTTGATACTTACACAGCTGACAGAGGTGATGGTGACAGAACTAGATATGAAACTCAGGCCATTGTTCATACTGACGTGAAGGGTAGCTGCCCTGAGGGAGGTGAGAGGAAGGTGAGGGGTGAGGTGACTGCACTGCTTATATATTTTGCTCGAATATCCTTCAACACATCTCTGTTTTAATTTCAGAGACCGACTGCTTTTCTGAGAAAATACAGTTAAAGTCAGAAGTTTACATACACCTTAGCCAAATGCATTTAAACTCAGTTTTTCACAATTCCTGTTATTTAATCATAGTAAAAAATCCCTGTCTAAGGTTAGTTAGGATAGCCACTTTATTTTAAGAATGTGAAATGTCAGAATAATATTAGAGAGAAGGATTTATTTCACCTTATATTTCTTTCATCACATTCCCAGTGGGTCAGAAGTTTACATACACTCAATTAGTATTTGGTAGCATTGCCTTTAAATTGTTTAAGTTGGGTCAAACATTTTGGGTAGACTTCCACAAGCTTCCCACAATAGTTGGGTTTATTTTGGCCCATTCCTCCTGACAGAGCTGGAGTAACTGAGTCAGGTTTGTAGGCCTCCTTACTCGAACACACTTTTTCAGTTCTGCCCACAGATTTTCTATGGGATTGAGGTCAGGGCTTTGTGATGGCCACTCCAATACCTTGACCTTGTTGTACTTAAGCCATTTTGCCACCATTTTGAAAGTATGCTTGGGGTCATTGTCCATTTGGAAGACGCATTTGCGATCAAGCTTTAACTGATGTCTTGAGATGTTGCTTCAATATATCCACATAATTTTCCATCCTCATGGTGCCATCTATTTTGTGAAGTGCACCAGTCCCTCCTGCTTTAAAGCATCCCCACAACATGATGCTGCCACCCCTGTGCTTCACGGTTGGGATGGTGTTCTTTGGCTTGCAAGCCCCCCCCCCTCTTTTCCTCCAAACATAACGATGGTCATTATGGCCAAACGGTTCTAAATTTGTTTCATCAGACCAGAGGACATTTCTCAAAAAAAAAATAACTTTGTCAGTGTGCAATTGCAAACCGTAGTCTGGCTTTTTTTATGGCGGTTTTGGAGCCGTGGCTTCTTCCTTGCTGAGTGGACTTTCAGGTTATGTCGATATAGGACCTGTTTTACTGTGGATATAGATACTTTTGTACCTGTTTCCTCCAGCATCTTCACACAGTCCTTTGCTGTTGTTCTGGGATTGATTTGCACTTTTCGCAACAAAGTACTTTAATCTCTAGGAGATAGAACTCGTCTCCTTCCTGAGTAGTATGACGGCAGCATGGTCCCATGGTGCTTATACTTGCAAACTATTGTTTGTACAGATGAACGTGGTACCTTCAGGCGTTTGGAAATGTATCCCAAGGATGAACCAGACATGTGGAGGTCTACAATTTGTTTCCTGATGTCTTGGCTGATTTCCTTTGATTTTCCCATGATGTCAAGCAAAGAGGCACTGAGTTTGAAGGTACACCTCGAAATACATCCACAGGTACACCTCCAATTGACTTAATGATATAAATTAGCCTATCAGAAGCCTCTAAACACATGACATCATTTTCTGGAATTTTCCAAGCTGTTTAAAGGCACAGTCAACTTAGTGTATGTAAACTTTTGACCCACTGGAATTGTGGTACAGTGAATTATAAGTGAAATAATCTGTCTGTAAACAATTTTTGGAAAAATTACTTGTCATGCAGAAAGTAGATGTCCTAACCGACTTGCCAAAATTATAGTTTGTTAACAAGAAATTTGTGGAGTGGTTGAAAAATGAGTTTTAATGACTCCAACCTAACACGGAACACCAACCGGCTGCGAGCGTGCGCCATTGTGCATACATTTTATTTTGTCCCCTCACACCAAACGCGATCACGACACACAGGTTAAAATATCAAAACAATCTCTAAACCAGTTACATAAATTTTGGGACAGGTCGAAAAGCATTAAACATTTATGGCAATTTAGCTAGTTAGCTTGCACTTGCTAGCTCATTTGTCCTGGAATATAAACATTGAGTTGTTATTTTACCTGAAATGCACAAGGTCCTCTACTCCGACAATTAATCCACACATAAAACGTTCAACCGAATCGTTTCTAGTCATCTCTCATCCTTCCAGGCTTTTTCATCTTTGAACTTATATAGTGATTGATAAATAGTAAATAGTATTACTACACCAACCGGCAACACAGTTTGTCTTTCAATCACCCACGTGGGTATAACCAATGAGGAGATGGCACGTGGGCTACCTGCTTCTATAAACCAATGAGGAGATGGGAGAGGCAGGACTTGCAGCGCGATACGCATCGGAAATATGCGCCTGAGCAGTGTGGGTGCAATAATTGAATAACATAGATTTCTAAATTCATTTTGCAACGCTCGCGTCGCATGTGGTCAGCCTATAAGTGTATGTAAACTTCCGACTTCAACTGTATGTCTTGAAAGAAAAGGAGGTGTAATTGTGAGTAATGGGTATGTAAAATAATATATACAGTGGGGCAAAAAAGTATTTAGTCAGCCACCAATTGTGCAAGTTCTCCCACTTAAAAATATGAGAGAGGCCTGTAATTTTCATCATAGGTACACTTCAACAATGAGAAATTAGAAACAAAATCCAGAAAATCACATTGTAGGAATTTTAATGAATTTATTTGCAGATTATGGTGGAAAATAAGTATTTGGTCACCTACAAACAAGCAAGATTTCTGGCTCTCACAGACCTGTAACTTCTTTAAGAGGCTCCTCTGTCCTCCACCTGTATTAATGGCACCTGTTTGAACTTGTTATCAGTATAAAAGACACCTATCCACAACCTCAAACAGTCACACTCCAAACTCAATGGCCGAGACCAAAGAGCTGTCAAAGGACACCAGAAACAAAATTGTAGACCTGCACCAGGCTGGGAAGACTGAATCTGCAATAGGTAAGCAGCTTGGTTTGAAGAAATCAACTGTGGGAGCAATTATTAGGAAATGGAAGACATACAAGACCACTGATAATCTCCCTCGATCTGGGGCTCCACGCAAGATCTCACCCCGTGGGGTCAAAATGATCACAAGAACGGTGTGCAAAAATCCCAGAACCACACGGGGGGACCTAGTGAATGACCTGCAGAGAGCTGGGACCAAAGTAACAAAGCCTACCATCAGTAACACACTACGCCGCCAGGGACTCAAATCCTGTGGTGCCAGACGTGTACCCCTGCTTAAGCCAGTACATGTCCAGGCCCGTCTGAAGTTTGCTAGAGAGCATTTGGATGATCCAGAAGAAGATTGGGAGAATGTCATATGGTCAGATGAAACCAAAATATAACTTTTTGGTAAAAACTCAACTCGTCGTGTTTGGAGGACAAAGAATGCTGAGTTGCATCCAAAGAACACCATACCTACTGTGAAGAATGGGGGTGGAAACCTCATGCTTTGGGGCTGTTTTTCTGCAAAGGGACCAGGACGACTGATCCGTGTAAAGGAAAGAATGAACGGGGCCATGTATTGTGAGATTTTGAGTGAAAACCTCCTTCCATCAGCAAGGGTATTGAAGATGAAACGTGGCTGGGTCTTTCAGCATGACAATGATCCCAAACATACCACCCGGGCAACGAAGGAGTGGCTTTGTAAGAATAATTTCAAGGTCCTGGAGTGGCCTAGCCAGTCTCCAGATCTCAACCCCATAGAAAATCTTTGGAGGGAGTTGAAAGTCCGTGTTTGCCCAGCAACAGCCCCAAAGCATCACTGCTCTAGAGGAGATCTGCATGGAGGAATGGGCCAAAATGCCAGCAACAGTGTGTGAAAACCTTGTGAAGACTTACAGAAAACGTTTGACCTCTGTCATTGCCAACAAAGGGTATATAACAAAGTATTGAGAAACTTTTGTTATTTACCAAATACAAATTTTCCACCATAATTTGCAAATAAATTGTGATTTTCTGGATTTTTTTTCTTATTATTTTGTCTGTCATAGTTGAAGTGTACCTATGATGAAAATTACAGGCCTCTCTCATCTTTTTAAGTGGGAGAACTTGCACAATTGGTGGCTGACTAAATACTTTTTTGCCACACTGTATGTTTATATTAGCGTTTCATGAGTAGGGTTTGGCATGCATCAATTAAAGCAGTGAGAATGTGAGAGTTAAACAGTCACTTACGTCCCCTCCTCCTCCAATACTGGTGCTGGACACAGCAGGTAGGTGTCTCTCACGACCAATGGTCTTTTCACTATGAGATTATAGAAGAGAATGCATTGTATTATGTGTGTATATGAATACCTAATACTGTGGATAATGTGCCTCATTATAAATCCCAGGCAGTAGCTATGCATCCAGCTAGAGGTGCATGGAAATAAAATCTAAAATAAAATCAACAAAATACAGTTAAGTAGCTAATTCATTACCAAACTGTGCTATTAATTTAACTATTTATCTTAGTTAAAGTATTATAGTTTCAAAGAGTTGTAGATCAAAGAGTGCTTCAAAGACTATAGTTGAAATTGAAATACTTTGAGACAAGTTGTGAAAATTCCTTTCTTTTTTGTTGTCTTTGTGGCCCTTTACTTGTGGAAAATGAAGCATCTGAAATCTTTCAGAGTGAGTGTGGTTTATTTACCCTGGCCGAGAGAACTTCCAGTGTGTGCATATGGCACATAAGATCCACATTCCTTCTGTACATCTGAGAAGCCTTAAGTATTCAACCAGATGAATTAAAGTGAGGGTGCGTGTGTGTGTGTGTGTAGGGGAGTGAGGAAAGACAGAACAGAACTCATTAGGATTTGTAATAACAGTGGGCATGCTATAACCCCCTCTTGCTTGTGGCTAAATCAAACGTAGCCCCATTTCGCATAATGCCTCAGGAAAGAATGTAGAAATGTTTCTTCAGTGTAAAGAATTGGACTACTCTACTGAATATTGCTTGTCAAAGGATATTATTGCAAGTCCCTTATCCATGGAACTTTTGGAGATTCTAGATGAAATAAACCCTTGCCTTTAAAGCTTCAGAGAGCCTTCTACCTAGTTTTTCAGAGACACTGAGGCTACAGCAGATGTGCTAGATCAGTTTTGGATGAGTGAACAAAGAAACAAAGAAACCTAATTAAATCTCCAACTCAGATCTGTGCACTGCTGCCGACTCCATTGGTGTGGAATTTGCAACCAGACAGTGGTTTGCAACTTTTGAGCGAGGGTAATCTTGCATCAAAATATTTGTAGTCCTTTCTTGGTCCAATGTTCTGTCATGTGTAGGGCACCTTGTGGGATACTGCTGTTCTACATTGGCTCAATTAAATGGTTAGGTAAGGAACAGAAGACAGGCAGAAATTGTCTTGAGAACCCAACTGGTGCCTGTTTGATCTAATGAGCTTTCTTTCAGGCTCATTCCTTTAGGTTATTTTGTTCAGGATGTTTGAAATCCTTCTCTTTTGTATTTGCCTGTTTCATAGTCACAGTCGATAACAGCCAACTCACTGTGACTGCTGAAACATATCTCTTTCTAAGCCTCATTAGAAATTAGAAATCCAGATCATTCAAATCAGGGGTGTTACTGATGGGATTCATTAAGGTTAATGGTCGGTAAATTGTAGATACCATAACTTCCACTTACTCAAAGTGAGAGTGTCGTTGATGCGGAAGCTACAAAGGACCTTCCCCACCTCGCGGGCATGTGAGAAACCATTTCCTTTCACTACCACCTGGAAGGACTCTAAGGAGGGATGAAAGGGAGAGAACAATCATCAATGCCATGTGTTCACCTTGATAGTCATAAGTAAAGTGGAATTACAGTTGATAATGATATTTTCAAAACCTTATTTCCTGAGGCCAAAAGCTTCCCAATTATCCATAATGATACATCCCACTGGGCACACCATGTCATTTCAACGTGAATAATTGGGTAATATTTGGTAGATGCACTAGGGTAGCCTAGTGGTTAGAGCGTTGGACTAGTAACCGTAAGGTTGCAAGTTCAAACCCCCGAGCTGACAATGTACAAATCTGTCGTTCTGCCCCTGAACAGACAGTTAACCCACTGTTCCTAGGCCGTCATTGAAAATAAGAATTTGTTCTTAACTGACTTGCCTAGTTAAATAAAGGTAGAAAATGAGATTCTAAACTATTTTCATCCACTCAAAAAAATGTTTTTTTGAATTCCCAATGTGTTATCACTATGCCTTCAACCATCTAAAAGCACAATTCAATTCCAATGGAAAATCCATATCTGATTTCTGGTTTAGTTGTCACCTAAATGTGTTATCAATGCGCTTTCAACCATTTAAAAGCACAACAACATTTAAATGGGAATTCAATGTCAGATATTTTGTTTATTTATACAACAACTTAATGTGTTATCAATGTGCGTCATCTAATCGCACAACCAAATTACCTGGATTGCAGTTGAAATTGCATTAAACTACATGGTGCAAGTGATCAATGCCATTGGAGATTCTGTTCAGATAACTGTAGCACTTGTGAAGATTTCCACGGAACTGCGACCCTGAACATGCACGATTTCTATGATTAAATAAGAAGAAATTTTACAGGAACCTCAATGTGCATGGGATGTTACAAATTTTAAGTTTGAATAAATACTGTTACATTAGTTTGTACGATAGCCTTAAGATTAAGCTATTTACTGTCTTACAAAAGTAATATTGAATTGTGTTTGGTTGACAATGCAACCAAATATAAACATTTAAAGGAGATGTATCTATTACTTGGATAGTTCAATCTGAGCCACTGGCTTAATCTGCTTATTTTATTGTATTTTTTAAACTTTTATGAGCTTGAAGCCCTAGGCCTATATGTATTGTCTATTTTTAGAATGTAAACAATAGCTGTTGATGACTTCCCAAATGCTATATACTGTAGGTCTAAATATCGTTACATATCATTTGCTCTGTTGAACCTACCCTTTGGAATTACTTAGATAGCAACAGTGAATCTATTAAGTGGAGACTTCTCAACAATCATTCTCATGATAACACACACATGGTTATAGTCAAATATCAACGCTAAGCAGGGCTGGGTTTGGTTAAAGCCCTGGATGGGAGACTGAAGGGATAGCTATAGATACAGCGCATTTGGAAGGTATGCAGACCAATTGACTGTTTCCCACATTTTGTTACGTTACAGCCTTATTCTAAAATGGATGAAATAGTTTGTTTTCCTCATCAATCTAAACACAATACTCCATAATGACAAAGCAAAAACAGTATTTTTTTTCTTTCTTCAAATTAGTACAAATAAAAACTGAAATATCACATTTACATAAGTATTCAGACCCTTTACTCAGTACTTTGTTGAAGCACCTTTGGCAGCGATTACAGGCTCAAGTCAAATGTTATTTGTCACATGCGCGGAATACAACAGGTAGACCTTACAGTGAAATGCTTACTTACGAGCCCTTAATTAGCCAACAATGCAGTTTTAAGAAAAAAAAAAAAAAAAAAGTAGCAAATAATGAAGAGCAGCAGTAAAACAACAATAGCGAGGCTACATACAATGGATACCGGTACAGAGTCAATGTGCAGCACCGGTTAGTCGTGGTAATTGAGCTATTATATACATGTACTGTAGGTAGAGTTATTTAAGTGACTTATGCAGACTTATGCAGAGATAATAACAGAGAGTAGCGGCAGCGTAAAAGAGTGAAGAGGTGGTGCAGGGGGGGGGGGGGGGGTCAATGCAAATAGTCTGGGTAGCCATTTGATTAGATGTTCAGGAGTCGTATGGCTTGTGAATAGAAGCTGTTTAGAAGCCTCTTGGACCTAGACTTGGCGCTCCGGTTACCGCTTGCCGTGCGGTAGCAGGGAGAACAGTCTATGACTAGGGTGGCTGGAGTCTTTGACGATTTTTAGGGCCTTCCTCTGACACCGCCTGGTATAGAGGTCCTGGATTGCAGGAAGCTTGGCTCCAGTGATGTACTGGGCCGTACGCACTACCCTCTATTGTGCCTTGCGGTCGGAGGCTGAACAGTTGCCATACCAGGAAGTGATGCAACCAGTCAGGATGCTCTCGATGGTGCAGCTGTAGAGCCTTTTGAGGATCTGAGGACCCATGGCAAATTTTTTCAGTCTCCTGAGTGGGAATAGGTTTTGTCGTGCCCTCTTCACAACTGTTTTAGTGTGCTTGGACCATGTCCGTTTGTTGATGTGGACACCAAGGAACTTGAAGCTCTCAACCTGCTCCACTACAGCCCCGTCAATGAGAATGGGGGTGTGCTCGGTCCTCCTTTTTCTGTAGTCCACAATCATCTCCTTAGTCTTGATCACATTGCGGGACAGATTGTTGTCCTGGCACCACACAGCCAGGTCTCTGATCTCCGCCCTATATGCTGTCTCGTCATTGTTTGTGATCAGGCCTACCACTGTTGTCATCTGCAAACTTAATGAAGGTAATGGAGTCATGCCTGGCCTTGCAGTCATGAGTGAACAGAGAGTACAGGAGGGGACTGAGCATGCACCCTTGAGGGGCCCCCGTGTTGAGGATCAGCGTGGCTGATGTGTTGTTACCTACCCTTACCATCTGGCCCGTCAGGAAGTCCAGGATCCAGTTGCAGAGGGAGGTGTTTAGTCCCAGGGTCCTTAGCTTAGTGATGAACTTTGAGGGCACTATGGTGTTGAACGCAATCCGTATGGCCCTGTGGCCTTGTGAATGTTGACCTTTTTTTAACGTCTTACTCACATCGGCTGCGGAGAGCGTGATCACACAGTCGTCCGGAGCAGTTGATGCTCTCATGCATGCTTCAGTGTTACTAGCCTCGAAGCGAGCATAGAAGTAATTTAGCTTGTCTGGTAGGCTTGTGTCACTGGGCAGCTCTCGGCTGTGCTTCCCTTTGTAGTCTCTAATAATTTGCAAGCCCTGCCACATCTGACGTGCGTCGGAGCCGGCGTAGTACGATTCAATCTTAGCCCTGTATTGATGCTTTGCTTGTTTGATGGTTCGTCTGAGGGAATAGCAAGATTTCTTGCTCCTTGAAAGCGGCTGCTCTACCCTTTAGCTCAATGCAGACGTTGCCTGTAATCCATGGCTTCTGGTTGGGGTATGTACGTACAGTCACTGTGGGGACGAAGTCATCGGTGCACTTATTGATGAAGCCAGTGACTGATGTGGTGTACTCTTCAATGCCATCGGAAGAATCCCGGAACATATTCCAGTCTGTGCTAGCAAAACAGTCCTGCAGCTTAGCATCTGCTTCATCTGACCACTTTTTTATTGACCAAGTCACTGGTGGTTCCTGCTTTAATTTTTGCTTGTATGCAGGAGTCAGGAGGATAGAATTCTGGTTAGATTTGCCAAAAGGAGGGTGAGGGAGAGCTTTATATGCGTCTTTGTGTGTGGAGTAAAGGTGGTCTAGAGTCTTTTTCCCTCTTGTTGCACATTTAACATGCTGGTAGAAATTTGGTAAAACGGATTTAAGTTTCCCTGCATTAAAGTCCCAAGGCACTAGGAGCGCCGCCTCTGGATGAGCGTTTTCCTGTTTGCTGATGTCGGTATACAGCTCATTGAGCGCGGTCTTAGTGTCAGTATCAGTCTGTGGTGGTATATAGACAGCTATGAAAAATACAGATGAAAACTCTGTGTAGAAAGTGTGGTCTATCATGAAATACTCTACCTCAGGTGAGCAAAACCTTAAGACTTCATTAGATATCGTGTACCAGCTGTTGTTTACAAATATACATAGACTGTCTCCCCTTGCCTTACCAGAGGCTGCTGTTCTATCCTGCCGATACAGTGTATAACCCGCCAGCTGTATGTTATTCATGTCGTCGTTCAGCCACGACTCGGTGAAACATAAGTTATTACGGTTTTTAATGTCCCGTTGGTAGGATATACGTGCTTTTAGTTTGTCCAATTTATTATCCAGCGATTGTACGTTGGCCAATAGTAGGGATGGCAACAGCAGATTAGCCACTCGTTGGCGCGTCCTCACAAGGCACCCGATCTCCTTCCGCGATATCCTTTCCATCTGTTTCTCCTGTGAATGACAGGGATGAGGGCCTATTCGGGTGTCTGGGGTAAATCCCTCTCGTCCGACTCATTAATTAAAGATACATTCTTCGTCCAGTTCAAGGTGAGTAATCACTGTTCTGATTTCCAGAAGAGACTGTAGCAGCAGCAGCATTATGTACAAAATAAGTGACAAACAATACGAAAAAACTAACAAAATAGCACTGTTGGTTATCAGCTATCTTCTCCAGCGCCAAAGTCTTATTGGGTATGAAGCTACAAGCTTGGCACACCTGTATTTGGGGAGTTTCTCCCATTCTTCTCTGCAGATCCTCTCATTCTTTTCTGCAGATCCTCTCAAGCTCTGTCAGGTTAGATGGCGAGTGTCGCTGCACAGATATTTTCAAGTCTCTCCAGAGATGTTCGATCGGGTTCAAGTCCGTTCTCTGGCTGGGCCACTCAAGGAAATTCAGAGACTTGTTCCGAAGCCATTCCTACATTGTCTTTGCTGTGTGCTTAGGGTAGAAACTCTAATGTACTTGTCCTCTTGCTCAGTTGTGCACCGGAGCCTTCCACTCTTCTTTCTATTCTGGTTAGAGACAGTTTGTGCTGTTCTGTGAAGGGAGCAGTAAACATAAGAACTTCAGTTTCTTTCCAACTTCTTGCATGGAATAGACTTCATTTCTCAGAACAAGATTAGACTGACGAGTTTCAGAAGAATGTTCTTTGTTTCTGGCCATTTTGAGCCTTTAATCGAACCCACAAACGGTGATGCTCCTAATACTCACCTAGTGTAAAGGAGGCCAGTTGTATTGCTTCTTTAATCAGCCCAACAGCTTTCAGCTGTGTTAACATAATTGCAAAAGGGTTTTCTAATGATCAATTAGCCTTTTGAAATGACAAACTTGGATTAGCTAACACAATGTGCCATTGGTACACAGGAGTGATGGTTGCTGATAATGGGCCTCTGTACGCCTATGTAGATATTCCATAAAAAATCTGCCGTTTCCAACTACAAAGTAATTTACAACATTAACAATGTCTACACTGTATTTCTGATCAATTGGATGTTATTTTAATGGACAAAAAGTCCATTAAAATGCTTTTCTTTCAATTAAACAAGGACATTTCTAAGTGACCCCAAACTTTTGAACGGTGGTGTATTTTTTAAATCCATTTTAGAATAAGGCTATAACGTAACAAAGTGGAATAAGTCAAGGGGTCGGAATGCTTTCCAAATGCACAGTTGATCAACTCTCCAGTAGGAGGTGCTGCCCAGCCTATAGTTTTTTTCTTATCAAGAATATTACGTTGAAGATCTGATGTTGTTTCCAAGGTACAAATTCAACATATTTTATACAGGGTTTGTCTAGGTTTAAAATGGGTTATTCTGGAACTCCAACAGAGGAGCTAATACACCACTCACCTCCTGCACAGATACTAGAGGGCTCTGCTGCCAAGATCTCGATGCACGATCTCTTCAGGATCTGAGTGAAGGGAGAATCGCAAGAGAGAGAGAAACAGGGAGAGGGAGAGGGAGAGGATGAGAGGGAGAAGGCGATGGTTAATGGTGAAGGCGGGAAGCAGCACTACTGGAAACGTAAATCTGTTAGAGTTAGAGCTGTTGAGGCCTCCTGAGTGGTGCAGCGGTCTAAGGCACTGCATCGCAGTGCTTGAGGTGTCACTACAGACCCTGGTTCGATCCCAGGCTGTGTCACAACTGGCCTTGCCCGGGAGTCCCATAGGGCGGCGCACAATTGGCCCAGCGTTGTCCGGGTTAGGGGAGAGTTTGACTTGGGGCCTTTACTTGGCTCATCGCACTCTAGTGACTCCTTGTGGCGGGCCGGGTGCCTGCAGGCTGACCTCGGTTGTCAGTTGAACAGTGGCTTCCGGGTTATGCGGGTGGGTGTTAAGAAGCGCGGTTTGGTGAGTCATGTTTCAAGGGCGCATGTCTCGACCTTCGCCTCTCCCGAGCTCGTTGGGGAGTTGCAGCGATGAGACAAGATCGTAATTGGATATGACAAAAAAATGTAACTTAAAAGACAAACACAAAAAGAGTTAGAGCTGTTGAAAGTATTTAAATCTTATACCATGGTATACTTTCAACAGTGTTGAAAACATACCTTACAATAGTGAACAGGTGTTTGCATCATTCTACCAACCCCAACAACATTGCCCTTACTGAATCAATGACTCCTTGCAGTGCCTCAAAGCCATCATTCACAGGGAAGACATGGTCCTTACTGTCGGCTATTGTCCAAAGCTAGGGAGTGAGGAGAATTCTAATTCAATAACAGTGTAATAACAATAATAATCCCCTGCTCACAACAGAAACATGTGAACGTGGCTCACCTGGGTTTCATTGAAGTCTTTTACTCCCACGCAGTAGACTGAGGCGCCCAGTTGACGCGATCGGCTGGCCTAGTTTTCAAAAGGGTCACACAAATAGACATTAAAGTTATTTCATAACTCTATATTGACCAAAGTAGAGAGAACTTCATGTCTGGTGTTAGATATATAGAAAACCAATACAACACAGTGTATAAAGGTGTCTCCATAAAGGATGAGCATTGATTCTAGGAAGCATCTATGGAAGGCATGCACGACAGATTTGGGGGTTTTCTCCAGCCATCTCAGTTTGTGCAGATATTTAGTCTTGAGTCATGGCTGACACATGGAGACAAAGATGTCCAAGTTTTCTCCAAAGCAGAGTTTGCTGTCTATAACGGTGCAGGCATTTTTGTAGCAGTCCACTTGATCGATTGCTTTGGTTAAATCTTGTGCTTTCATGGTCATAACCAGAGTCTGAGTTTTGGTGAGGTCCACGGACAGGGTGAATTTTAAGAAAGCCGGAGCTCATTTACTGAATTTATATACAGTTTAAAAACTATACAATGACTTCAGCCATTATCACCTTGGCTGCGGTAGGTTCATTCACCTTAGTCGATCTACAAACACATAGCCTATTAGCTATACAATTAGCCGCTACACATTATCTCAGCACCAGGATTGAAAACTATAATGTAATAAGTACAGAGGGTTCTGTTAGCAGAAAAAGTATTTTATTAACAAAAAGTAAACAAATTAGTTTTGATAGCTGGCCAGATAGCTGGTTAGACAAATTTACCAATGTATTTAATATACTGACATGGGCTAATTGAGTGACTGTCAGTAACAAGGTTTCCATCCAACCTTTTTACGTGTATAAAGTACAAAAAATGTCATTACAGGCCTGATGGAAACACTACATTTTTCTGTAAACTTTTCAAATGTCGACAAAAGAAAATACGATAGACAAGGTGGGATCTTTCTGTGTCGGTCAAATTTATTATGCAAACATTTTTGGTGGAAACGATTTTTATGCGCAAATGTTGATATAATAGCCATCATATCGAAATAAACTTGGAGTCATGCGATGACATGTTGTGTGGTCTTTCCACTACGACTCATCGTGAAAGCATACAGTTTATTAGGTTACAGATGAAATAAATGATGATGGTGGTGAAAATGCAAGGTATGAGCTTGATGCTCCTTTCCAATAAATATTGAGGATCTTATTCTGGTGGCATGATAATCACATTTGACATTTGACAAATACAAATAATCTCGCTCTTTTGTCCATAATAATAATCTCATAATGTAGACTATAATTGTGCTTTAGCCAACAGTGTACAGCTAGTGCTGTTGGCTAGAGTGCATGTGCCAATACCAGAATGTGCACACTCACTATATAACACAAAAAAAAATTGTGAAAAAAACATCATTAGAGTTGAAAATGCAATGGAAACACATTTTACTTTGGGAATGGGAATTGAATGGCAAAATATATTTTATGCACATTATGTCATCATGCGCAGCGTTTTATCTGCAACAAATCAATTTGATGGAAATACCTCTGGTGACAAATGCTCAGATTGTTTTTTATGCCAATTGAATGGAAACCTAGCTAGTGAGTGACAACTATGTTTCGAAATACCACCTTGTGTATTCTACTACTCTAACTCTCAACAGTAAATTGAGACCCCAACTGAGTTCCTAAAAAGAAAAATAAGGGTTTTTGTTTGTTGAAATTCGAAAAACCTCTGTGTCCTCATTTAGTTACAGTGCTTTGGGTGATCTTCCACAGCCCATGATGACTTCTTGGGTCTTGGTGAGTTTAAGTAAACTTCTCAAGTCTAGGAAGTTCTGCACAAAATTAGCATCAGCCAATGTATGGACTGATGGAAACATCCAGTTATTGAAAGGCTTGAGTTTAGGCTCTTTTACATTTCACTAGCTGTAATTACTGATGTAACCAGCTGCAGGAAGATATTCTACATAACCAAAAGTATGTAGACACCTGCTCGTATAACATTTCATTCCAAAATCATGGGCATTAATATGGAGTTGATCCCTCCTTTGCTGCTGTAACAGCCTCCACTCTTATGGGAAGGCTTTCCACTACATCTTGGAACATTACTGCGGGGACTTGCTTCCATTCAGCCACAAGAGTATTAGTGAGGTCGGGCACTGGTGTTGGGCGATTAGGCCTGGCTTGCAGTCGGCGTTCCAATTCATCTTAAAGGTGTTCGATGGGGTTGAGGTCAGGGTTCTGTGCAGGCCGTGTTCTTCCACACGGATTTCGACAAACCATTTCTGTATGGACCTCTCTTGTGCACAGGGGCATTGTTATGCTGAAACAGGAAAGGCCCTTCCCCAAACTGTTGCTACAAAGTTGGAAAGCACAGAATTGTCTAGAATGTAATTGCATGCTGTTGCGTTAAGATTTCCCTTCACTGGAACTAAGGGGCCTATCCCGAACCATGAAAACGGCCCCAGACCATTATTCCTCCTCCATCAAACTTTACAGTTGGCACTACTGTATGCATTGGGCAGGTAGCATTCTCCTGGCATCCGCCGAACCCAGATTCGTCCGTCGGACTGCCGGATGGGGAAGCGTTATTCATCACTCCAGAGAAAGCATTTCCACTGCTCCAGAGTCCAATGGCGGCAAGCTTTACACCACTCCAGCCGATGCTTGGCATTGCGCATGGTGATCTTAGGCTTGTGTGTGGCTGCTCGGCCATGGAAACCCATTTCATGAAGCTCCCGGCGAACAGGTTTTGCAAAAACGTTGCTTCCAGAGGCAGTTTGGAACTCTGTAGTGAGTATTGCAACCAAGAACAAACCATTTTTTACGTGCTATGCGCTTCAGCACTCGGCGGTCCCGTTCTGTGAGCTTGTGCGGCCTACCACTTCGCAGCTGAGCTGTTGTTGATCTTAGACATGTCCACTTCACAATAACAGCACTTACAGTTGACTGGGGAAGCTCTAGCAGGGCAGACATTTTATGAACTGACTTGTTGGAAAGGTGGAATCCTTTGACAGTGCCACGTTGAAAGTCACTGAGCTCTTCAGTAAGGCCATTCTACTGCCAATTTTTGTCTATGGAGATTGCATGGCTGTGTGCTCCATTTAATACACCTGTCAGTTATGAGTGTGACTGAAATAGCCGAATCCACTAATTTGAAGGGGTGTCCACATACTTTTGTGTATATATATAGTGTATTATCAGAAACAGAGTTTCTAATAATGATAATTGCAGATTATGACAGGCAGCAGAGTACTGAGAACCCGCTCTTCCAGGACTGGAATATCCTGTGGAATGTGGTTAGCTATTTGAACTCTCCTCACTCTGTGAGTGTAGAGATACCGTAGACATTGCCAATAGATCATCCATTACTGTAGGTCTAAAACCAATATTTATCTCACCTCTCTCTCTGCCAGATCAAACTGATTCTCCCTCAGTTCGCCATCTGTCAAGGCAATGATGACACTGGCCGTACGGAAACCTGATGGACCAGGACAAATTACTTACAAGACAATAGAGCAGAACAAAATCTCCTCAGAACACAGACTGTACTGTCTATCTGTCTCTGAAGGTGAAGATAATAATTGGATAATTCATTCTATTACCTCTGATACCATAAATTGGGTTCAATGGGTTTTATTTGTACTGTTTTGTGTCTACTTATGACATAAAGAGAGCCAGAGTTCTACCCAAATTATTTATTCCAAGTGCAAAAAAACAAGAATAATCTACTCACTGTCACCAGCATAGTAGATTTGTTCACTGGCCTGGAGGAGCAGATAGAAGCAGAATGTTTAGAAGGATACAGTGGGGCAAAAAAAGTATTTAGTCAGCCACCAATTGTGCAAGTTCTCACACTTAAAAAGATGAGAGAGGCCTGTAATTTTCATCATAGGTACACTTCAACTATGACAGACAAAATGAGAAAAAAAATCCAGAAGATCACATTGTAGGATTTTTAATGAATTTATTTGCAAATTATGGTGGAAAATAAGTATTTGGTCACCTACAAACAAGCAAGATTTCTGGCTCTCACAGACCTGTAACTTCTTCTTTAAGAAGCTCCTCTGTCCTCCACTCGCTATCTGTATTAATGGCACCTGTTTGAACTTGTTATCAGTATAAAAGACACCTGTCCACAACCTCAAACAGTCACACTCCAAACTCCACTATGGCCAAGAACAAAGAGCTGGACACCAGAAACAAAATTGTAGACCTGCACCAGGCTGGGAAGACTGAATCTGCAATGGTTTGAAGAAATCAACTGTGGGAGCAATTATTAGGAAATAGAAGACATACAAGATCACTGATAATCTCCCTCAATCTGGAGCTCCATGCAAGATCTCACCCCATGGGGTCAAAATGATCACAAGAACGGTGAGCAAAAATCCCAGAACCACACGGGGGGACCTAGTGAATGACCTGCAGAGAGCTGGGACCAAAGTAACAAAGCCTACCATCAGTAACACACTACGCCGCCAGGGACTCAAATCCTGCAGTGCCAGACGTGTCCCCCTGCTTAAGCCTGTACATGTCCAGGCCTGTCTGAAGTTTGCTAGAGAGCATTTGGATGATCCAGAAGAAGATTGGGAGAATGTCATATGGTCAGATGAAACCAAAATATAACTTTTTGGTAAAAACTCGTTTTTGGAGTACAAAGAATGCTGAGTTGCATCCAAAGAACACCATATCTACTGTGAAGCATGGGGGTGGAAACATCATGCTTTGGGGCTGTTTTTCTGCAAAGGAACCAGGACGACTGATCCATGTAAAGGAAAGAATGAATGGGGCCATGTATCGTGAGATTTTGAGTGAAAACCTCCTTCCATCAGCAAGGGCATTGAAGATGAAACGTGGCTGGGTCTTTCAGCATGACAATGATCCCATGACACACCACCCGGGCAACGAAGGAGTGGCTTCATAAGAAGCATTTCAAGGTCCTGGAGTGGCCTAGCCAGTCTCCAGATCTCAACCCCATAGAAAATCTGTGGAGGGAGTTGAAAGTCTGTGTTGCCCAGCAACAGCCCCAAAACATCACTGCTCTAGAGGATATCTGCTTGGAGGAATGGGCCAAAATACCAGCAACAGTGTGTGAAAACCTTGTGAAGACTTACAGAAAACGTTTGACCTCTGTCATTGCCAACAAAGGGTATATAACAAAGTATTGAGATACATTTTTGTTATTGACCAAATACTTATTTTCCACCATAATTTGCAAATAAATTCATTAAAAATCCTACAATGTCATTTTCTAGATTTTTCATAGTTGAAGGGTACCTATGATGAAAATTACAGGCCTCTCATCTTTTCAAGTGGGAGAACTTGCGCAATTGGTGGCTAACTAAATACTTTTTTTGCCCCACTGTACTTTATTGACCAATATGAGACAGCAATTTGTCTTCTGCTTTTACCCATAGATAGATTATGTGAAAATAAAAATAGATTTTTGTCATTTTTGCAGAAGGACATCTAGCTGTTGCCCCAGTTACCTTCAGCTACTGGTCTCCAATCCATTACTCACCCTTTGGAACCCTTTGTGCATAAAAGTGTCTCCCCCAGGATGCACCATGCGGAGCTCTTCCAGGCCTGCCCGAATCTGCTCCCTGCTCACACCCAACCACAATATACCATTGGTACCGTCAGTGTATCGTGTGGGCAGTACCCCCGTAATAGAAGGATTGACACACAGTACCCTCCACAAAACGATTGACCAATGAGTCAAATGGGCAGATAATTAAAAGTGTTGTATTATGAGGGGATTATGTCTTGCCTGTCTTCTGTTAGTTTCATCAGGATACGTCCCTCTGTAGAAAATACAATGAAGGACATCCGCAGCTGAGGGCTAAAGAAATACTTGAGTAAATAAGGGACACAACGTATATTGAAAGCAGGTGCTTCCACATAGTTGTGGTTCCTGAGTTAATTAAGTAATGAACATCCCATCATGCTTAGGGTCATGTATAAAAATGCTGGGCAGGCCGTTATTTTGGATACAATGGCTATGCTATGCTGGTTTGATGAGCTTGAAAGTGACGTAAACCATATGCCATGGCCGTCTCAGTCACCAGATCACAACCCAATTGAAAGCTTATGGGAGATTCTGGAATGGCGCCTAAGACAGCGTTTTCCACCACCGTCAACAAAACACCAAATGATGGAGTTTCTCCAATAGAGTTCCAGACACTTGTAGAATCTATGTCAAGGTGCAATGAAGCTGTTCTGGCTTGTTATGGCCCAAAGCCCTATCAAGACATTTTATGTTGGTGTTTCCTTTATTTTGCCAGTTACATGTAGATGGGAGGGTATTTCCACATTTATTTTTTATTTTTTTTATTTTAATTTTTATTTCACCTTTATTTAACCAGGTAGGCTAGTTGAGAACAAGTTCTCATTTGCAACTGCGACCTGGCCAAGATAAAGCATAGCAGTGTGAGCAGACAACAAAGAGTTACACATGGAGTAAACAATTAACAAGTCAATAACACAGTAGAAACCAAAGTTGACACACAGACATCATCTCTTTATGTATTTTGCTGTCTTGTCCAAATACTTTGTGCAAAAACATGTCTGTTTATATCCTTACTGGAATTGATACATCCTTACTGGCCAGTATACATTAATTGAGCTCTCTGGTACTTGTAGTGGTATCTGGGTAACGATCCAGGCAATACTGTACCTTATGAATTTATGAGCCAGGTGATCAACAAAGTAATAGATCTCATTCCAGTGGTGCTGCACACTCCCGGACCTAAAAGAAAGGTTAGAAGATGTCTGTTATTGTGGTGGAGCTGTTAAAAGGGCCCTTACAGCTACCATGATTGAACTGTCCACAAACCAATCGCTGCTTCCGTGTGTCCTCCAATCAGCTCTCTACAGGGCGTTAGCTAATGATAATGCGTTATCCTGCTCAGATGTTACATAACGCATTATCCTGTTCAGATGTAACATGCATCAACCAATTTTATGAACTGGGTGGTTCGAGCCCTGAATGCTGATTGGTTGAAAGCTGTGGTATATCGCGGGTATAACAAAACATTTATTTGTACTCTTCTAATTACTGTATGTTGCTATCCAGTTTATAAAAGCAATAAGGCACCTCTTGGTTTTGTGGTATACTGTATGGCCAATATACCACGGCTAAGGGCTGTATCCAGGCACTCCTTGTTGCATCGTGCGTAAGAACAGTATACCATATATTGGCCATATACCACACCCCCCATGCCTTATTGCTTAAATATACCAAATCTGTGGTGATAGAGAGAAAAATTCAACCATCAGAGAAACACTGTAATGACCAGTGGTGGAAAAAGTACTACATTCTAATACTTGAGTAAAAGTAAAGATACTTAATAGAAAATGACTCGTGTGAAAGACACCCAGTAAAATACTACTTGAGTAAAAGTCTAAAAGTATTTAGTTTTAAATATACTTAAGTATCAAAAGTTAAAAGTATGAAGAATTTACATTTCCTTATATTAAGCAAACCAGACGGCACAATGTTCTTTTTCTTTTTACTATACTTACGGATAGCCAGGGTCACACTCCGACATCATTTTTTTTTTAAAGCATTTGTGTTTAGTAAATCTGTCAGATCAGAGACAGTAGGGATGAACAAGGATATTCTCTTGATAAGTGTGGGAATTGGACCATTTTCTGTCCTGCTAAGCATTCAAAATGTAATGAGTACTTTTGAATGTCAGGGGAAATGTATGGAGTAAAAAGTACATAATTTTCTATACGAGTGTAGTAAAGTAGAAGTTGTCAAAAATATAAATAGTAAAGTACAGATACCCCCCAAAACTACTTAAGTAGTACTTTATAGTAGTTTACATCACTGGTAATGACATAGTTACGGATAAAACAACAGAGCCTGTCAATATAGTTTTTTCCCCCCACCTTTCACTGACACAGACACAGAGAATAGATACTGTGTACTTCCTTTACTTTTTCATTTAGACCGCAGACGTTGTAGAATAAGTATTTTTATCCTCTCTGGGGTTTTACTTTGAATGCATGCCATACACATTCCATTATGATTGACTTCTATCAGGAAATATTTTCAGAATCACAATCAAAGGCAGTTTGAGTGAAGAGAATGGGCCAGACGTGTATAGCTCCAACACATTATCTAAGCCCTTACTTCTATGTAGAACCAGCAAAAAGAGGATTTCGCCCAGTACGGAAATTTGTGCACTCACTACTTTGCACTCACTAAGTTTGTGCACTAAGTTTGTAAAATTTGTGCCCTCACTAAGTGACTCTGCATAAGAGCATTGTCTAAATGACTAAAATGTTTTAAAAAATAATAATGTGTGTGCGAGAAATAGGGAAAGAGAGAGAAAGTGTGCACTAATGTAATACCTTTTTATAGAAATATGTTTTTTCTCAAGTGGGTCGTTCTTAAATTGAGGTCGAATTTGTTCATGGCATTTTGGAAGAAAATGTATTTGAAAACATATTCCCATTCTATATCAACTAAGATGACAGCTTAATGACTTTAAATTGTCCCGCTTTAAATTACGTGCAGCTTATAAAGGCTACATAAAGCCTTCATAAACACTACATAATAATGTAATGTGATACAGCCTCTTCACAAGGTCCTTTGTTGTTCTGGGATTGATTTGCACATTTCGCACCAAAGTACGTTCATCTCTAGGAGACAGAACGCGTCTCCTTCCTGAGTGCTATGACGGCTGCGTGGTCCCATGGTATTTTTAACCACGTGACAATATACATATATATATTTTTTTAAATGTAACCTTTATTTAACTAGGCAAGTCAGTTAAGAAAAAAATATTATTTACAATGACAGACTAGGAAAAGTGGGTGAACTGCCTTCAGGGGCAGAACGACTGATTTTTACCTTGTCAGCTCGGGGATTAGATCTTGCAACCTTTCCGTTATAAGTCCAACACTCTAACCACTAGGCTACCTGCCACCTAATAAAGAGATCCTCTGCTTTTTTGACACCACACTCCACAAAGCAAGTCCTGCAGGCTCTACTTTTATCTTATCTTGATTATTGTCCAGTCATATGGTCAAGTGCTGAAAAGAAAGACCTAGTTAAGCTGTAGTAGGCCCAGAACAGAGCGACACGTCTTGCTCTTCACTGTAATCAGAGGGCTAATATGAATACTATGCATGCCAGTCTCTCTTGGCTAAGAGTTGAGGAAAGATTGACTATGCCACTTCTTGTTTTTATAAGAAACATTAATGTTGGAAATTCCTAATTATTTGCATTCTCAATTTACACACAGCAATGACATACACACTTACCCCACCAGACATGCCACCAGGGGTCTTTTCACAGTCCCCAGGTCCAAAATAAATTCAAGGAAATACAGTATATATGTCAAGGAAATACAGTGCAGTATTATACAGAGCCTTGAGTGCATGGAACTCCCTTCCATTATATAGCAGAAGTTTCAAAACACAAATAAAGCAACACCTCACGGCACAACGACTCTCCCCATGTGACCTACCTGTTGTGTGTATGTACTGACATGTATGTGTAACTGATAGATTCGCACACATACACTACATGTTAATGTTTTTAAATGTATGTACATTTTAAAGTCTTTTGTCTGTCATGTATTTTTTGTTATGTGTCGGACCCCAGTAAGACTAGCTGTCACCATTGGCATTGGATAATGGGGATCCTAATAAATCAAATAAAAAATAAAAGCAGGGACCTCGTGAAATGGGGAGTAGTTTGGACAGCATTAAGGAAAAATATTATTCAGATGATTACCAGTATGTGTTTGATGATTACCTTGGACAGCAACACTAGACTCAGGAAATGAGCACAGCTTTTCCAAAAAGCCAGTCAAATAGGATAATGTCAATGCAACTTTGAGATGTGACCACTTTAGACTTGATAAGTGTGGTGCATATAGACAGGTTTTGTTAAGGATGGAACTTAATGTGCCTTTTTCTGTTGGCCTAAAGACGTGCCAGAGGTTTTGAGTGATTGGCCAATTCAGACTGACAGAATTAGCAATACAGCAGTTATGAATACTTATAGAATGTCCCACATATTTAATGGATATGTTTACGTATTTGAAAGATGTTGATGCTTGAAAGTCTGAATAATTTGATTGCGAAAGGATAAATCAAAAGATTTTTCTCTCTGTCCTTTCTTTCTTTGCCTCTCTTTTCTTCCCTCTCACTTGTTTTTCTGTCCGTTGTACTGTGATATGAGTCCCAGTCCTGACACAGCTGCCAAACACTCTGGAGCTTTGGAACATCTGGGCCTAATGGTGAAAGGGTTCTGCAGACCAGACACACATGGAGAGAGGTTTGGGGCATAGAGAAAGACAGGAGCTCTCCCCACTGCACACCGCACTGTGGAAGGGGAAACGACGGGGGAGTCATGAAGTAGCTACCATTGCTCTGCATGTTGTATGAAGACAGTCACACATTTCACCCATGCATACTGTATTCTGATTAAAGTGTGTGAAATACTGTATGTGATCTATAGCAGGGTTTCCCAAACTCGATCCTGCCCAACCCCCCAAAACATGCACACAGAGGGGGCCCTAGGACAGAGTTTGGGAAACACTGATCTATAGAACTGTTAATATGACATATTTGAATTGCTTGTGGGATGAAATGTAAAGCAGCAAAAAATTATCTAAAGTAGAAATGTATTGTTTTCTCACTTCAAAACGGATCTGATTGCCTTTGCACGTTCAAGAGCAGAATTTTATTTACTTTTATTGTAAACTTGGTTATTTTTATGGTAAGTGTTACCACATGCATCCAAACAACTTGTAAAAAAAAATACATGAACTAATGGTTTTGTGGGGCTATTTTATTCTAAAATCATCATATTTGCTAGCTTTCATATATCCTCTAGCGTGACTGCTCACCGTATTGTGGATGAGAATAGAATAAGACAGCACTAACTGGATGCCACCTCACACTCCAATGTCAAAAAACTTTCCCTTATGGAAGCTCGAAATTACTGTAGTTCTGTATTTTAGTATGGTGCGCCACAGAAATATCATTGCAATGGAGCTGCCAATAATTGGGGGGGGGGAAATCACCATCTTTAAAAGAATTTGGAGACAGTGGGCGGGGTGAGTCTGGAACGGTAAGGAACACATGACTTGAACACATAACAATAATATACTAGCATTACCCAGCATCCTACATGCCATATGGGCAATGTTTTGTGAAAACAGAGATTCTAAGGCTCGCACAACAAGTTTACAGATTGCCTATGTTTTTTGTTGGCAGTTTTTTCCCAATTTCGTTTTCCAGTAGAAACAAATGGAGCCTCTTGATAGAGCAGGCGGGGAAAGCTGAGGAAGTAGATTTGACCAGTTTTCTGCTGTGCAGCTTTAGTGGAACTGATTGGAACCACTAGGGAGAGGTTAGTATGCAGCCTCTGGCTCCCTGGGTCTCTTAGACTGCATATCATCTACATACCTGCTCTAATTTCTGCATATGTACCTCAGCCCAAGCACCCCCTCCCCTCCACCAACTCTATTTCCCTCTTCAACCACCCCAACCCTATGCTCAAACACTTCCAATTATCATGCCTCTGGTTCCGATTAGTGGATCACTCCATAAAAAATTTTTTTTATAGGAAAATGTCATTTCTCGGTGTAAGTATTTCTCTGGGCAATAATGATAAGAATGTATAGAAATGTCCAACATGTGGTAGGTGACTTGCTGGGACTAAATGGAAGCAGGCTGCTACAGAGCCTCTATGGATGCTCCTGCAGAAAAGTGAGACTTGGAGCAGGCAAGAAGACAGAGGAGAACACTCACTTGTCCAAAACGAAGTAAAGGTCAAACCCCCCGTAGCAGGAGGACCCTGCCTCCCTCCCGTCCTGGCTCTGTCCTGCAGTGCCTGCCACCAGAATTGCCATCAGGGTGCAGATCTCTGCTGCAAGCATAGTCTGCCTGCAACTGCCCAGAGACATTATTCCAGCTTCAGGAGAAAGCTGCAAAATCAAAATGAACACCTTCAAAAAGTCCAAACTAGTCCAAATAA
The DNA here is from genome assembly GCF_002021735.2 of Oncorhynchus kisutch. Taxonomy (NCBI): domain Eukaryota; kingdom Metazoa; phylum Chordata; class Actinopteri; order Salmoniformes; family Salmonidae; genus Oncorhynchus; species Oncorhynchus kisutch. The sequence continues at coordinate 23,113,681 of NC_034179.2, forward strand.
TCTCCTTTCAGATAGTTCCTGTGTTCCCCAGCACACCGCCTCGCGGTGCGGTGATCCACCCAGAGTTAAGATTCCAGGCATGAAATATTCGCAGTCTGGATCAGCATCCCATCTCCACAGCAGCAGTCCTGTGCCGGGAGAGGGGGAGTGGAGCTGCTTGGACTGAATCAGGAAGAGCTGTTCCAGGTCAAACACTCTCTCAAATCAACACACACACACACTGGCAGTGGGGATACATTTTTGTCATGCAGTACTTTTTCCTTTCTTTCTATTGTTTTTCTTTCTTTCTTCCCTCTGTTTCCTACATCCTCAGCAATAGTGCCACTTAGTGGCAAGTGGGTTATGACTGCAGTGATTATGATTCCCCTGTAGTATTTTGCCGTATTTTTTTATTTTCTTTTTAGCACACAACTTTGCATAAAGTTTACAATTACAAAAAGTTAACTATTTACTATGTTTTTTTCTACAAAGTCGGTAGCAGCAGTGTAATTAAAACCTGGCAAAATCAATTGACGTTAGTTAGAAGTCCAGCTATCAACTGTTGGTAAAAGTAATTGTTTTTCAATAGTTTGTAGTAGTGATCACAGGGTGGCTTGTTACAAACACACATCATTCATCAGAACAGAATCAAATATTCCACATAGTTCCTTTATTCACATGCATTGTCTTACCTAAGGGTGCTAATTATGTTTATTTTACATAATTTATTTGACTGGGACAATGTTCAATAATAAAAGATTCAGGACTCTATTCAATCCGTATCGCAGAAGTTCAGCGTTACAGCGTGATTGAAATTTGAAGAAATGTTACCGCGTTGGCAGAGACGGCATTCACGGTAAACGCTGCATATGTCAGCTCAATCGGAAATGACCTTGTCAGTCATTGACATAAAAAAAAAAAACATTTGGCTTGACAATGACAGCAATGGAGTTGGCAAGAGCACAAACAGATAGGAGGCCAGCGTCAATTATTTTAGGCATGGACTCTACAAGGTGCCAAGCGTTCCACAGGGATGCTGGCCCATGTTGACTCCAATTCTTCCCACAGTTTTGTATAGTTGGCTGAATGTCCTTTGAGTGGTGGACCATTCTTGATACACACAGGGAACTGTTAAACGTGAAAAACACAGCAGCGTTGCAGTTCTTGACACAAACCCGGTGTGCCTGACACCTACTACCATATCCGTTCAGTCACTTAAATCTTTTGTCTTGCCCATTCACCCTCTGAATGGCACACATTCACAATCCATGTCTCAATTGTCTCAAGGCTTAATAATCCTTCTTCAAACCTGTCTACTCTCCTTCATCTACATTGATTGAAGTGGATTGAACAAGTGACCTCAATAAGGGATCATAGCTTTCACCTGGTCACGTCATGGAAAGAGCAGGTATTCTTAATTTCCTGCAGTCTAATGACCACAAGCGCCCTCTATTGGCCTCATGAGTGGAATGTTATTAATATTTTTCATAATAAAGTCAAAAATATAAATAATAAACCACCTAAAACTATGGCAAATGGTTTTGTTTCAGTCTTCTGTGATGTATATAAATTGTAATATTGGGATGCAAACTCGAAATGTAATATATTTCAACTCTATATCTGACTCTTTTTTTTTTTTACATAACCGTGTGTGTAACGGTGTATACTTTTGTTTCAAAGTATATTTGTTCAAGAATACCAAGAAACACTGTGTGACCCTGATTTAGCTCCCTCTAGTAAAAGGTTAATGCTTTGTATACTCAGTTTATGTGATCGCAAGGTTTTAAATTAATATATTATATATATTTAAGCTTCCGGCAGTCAGTTTGCAGTCTAAAAATGATTTGTATAATTATGTTCCGGCCCCCTGATCATCCGCTCAAGAAAAAAATTGTCTCGCGACTGACTCTAGTTGATGATCCCTGCAATGAATCAGTACGCTCCTTCCTCTGCAATGCACTTTTCTTCTTGTCATTGTAAATTCAATTTGTGCTGCCTGATTAACAGTGTCAAGGTCCTTTTCAACTTATTCCCGAAACCCTTCTTCTTTAAATTTGTATTGACAGATCGCAACCAACTGAAAGATGCATACACCGCCACCTATCAAATCAAATTTGATTTGTCACATACACATGGTTAGCAGATGTTAATGCGAGTGTAGCGAAATGCTTGTGCTTCTAGTTCCGACAATGCAGTAATAACCAACAAGTAATCTAACTAACAATTCCAAAACTACTGTCTTATACACACAAGTGTAAGGGGAAAAAGAATATGTACATAAAGATATATGAATGAGTGATGGTACAGAGCGGCATAGGCAAGATGCAGTAGATGGTATCGAGTACAGTATATACATATGAGATGAGTATGTAAACAAAGTGGCATAGTTAAAGTGGCTAGTGATACGTGTATTACATAAAGATGCAGTAGATGATATAGAGTACAGTATATACGTATACATATGAGATTAATAATGTAGGGTATGTAAACATTATATTAGGTAGCATTGTTTAAAGTGGCTAGTGATATATTTTACATCATTTCCCATCAATTCCCATTATTAAAGTGGCTGGAGTTGAGTCAGTGTGTTGGCAGCAGCCACTCAATGTTAGTGGTGGCTGTTTAACAGTCTGATGGCCTTGAGATAGAAGCTGTTTTTCAGTCTCTCGGTCCCAGCTTTGATGCACCTATACTGACCTCGCCTTCTGGATGATAGCGGGGTGAACAGGCAGTGGCTCGGGTGGTTGTTGTCCTTGATGATCTTTATGGCCTTCCTGTAACATCGGGTGGTGTAGGTGTCCTGGAAGGCAGGTAGTTTGCCCCCGGTGATGCGTTGTGCAGACCTCACTACCCTCTGGAGAGCCTTACAGTCGTGGGCGGAGCAGTTGCCGTACCAGGCGGTGATACAGCCCACCAGGATGCTCTCGATTGTGCATCTGTAGAAGTTTGTGAGTGCTTGGATAGGGGGGTGTTCCCTCTGCTGTTTCCTGAAGTCCACAATCATCTCCTTAGTTTTGTTGACGTTGAGTGTGAGGTTATTTTCCTGACACCACACTCCGAGGGCCCTCACCTCCTCCCTGTAGGCCGTCTCGTCGTTGTTGGTAATCAAGCCTACCACTGTTGTGTCGTCCGCAAACTTGATGATTGAGTTGGAGGCGTGCATGGCCACGCAGTCGTGGGTGAACAGGGAGTACAGGAGAGGGCTCAGAACGCACCCTTGTGGGGCCCCAGTGTTGAGGATCAGCGGGGTGGAGATGTTGTTGCCTACCCTCACCACCTGGGGGCGGCCCGTCAGGAAGTCCAGTACCCAGTTGCACAGGGCGGGGTCGAGACCCAGGGTCTCGAGCTTGATGACGTGCTTGGAGGGTACTATGGTGTTAAATGCCGAGCTGTAGTCGATGAACAGCATTCTCACATAGGTATTCCTCTTGTCCAGATGGGTTAGGGCAGTGTGGTTGAGATTGCATCGTCTGTGGACCTATTTGGGCGGTAAGCAAATTGGAGTGGGTCTAGGGTGTCAGGTAGGGTGGAGGTGATATGGTCCTTGACTAGTCTCTCAAAGCACTTCATGATGACGGAAGTGAGTGCTACTGGGCGGTAGTCGTTTAGCTCAGTTACCTTAGCTTTCTTAGGAACAGGAACAATGGTGGCCCTCTTGAAGCATGTGGGAACAGCAGACTGGGATAGGGATTGATTGAATATGTCCGTAAACACACCAGCCAGCTGGTCTGCGCATGCTCTGAGGGCGCGGCTGGGGATGCCGTCTGGGCCTGCAGCCTTGCGAGGGTTAACACGTTTAAATGTTTTACTCACATCGGCTGCAGTGAAGGAGAGGCCGCATGTTTTGGTTGCAGGCCGTGTCAGTGGCACTGTATTGTCCTCAAAGCGGGCAAAAAAGTTATTTAGTCTGCCTGGGAGCAAGACATCCTGGTCCGTTACGGGGCTGGTTTTCATTTTGTAATCCGTGATTGACTGTAGACCCTGCCACATACCTCTTGTGTCTGAGCCGTTGAATTGAGATTCTACTTTGTCTCTATACTGACGATTAGCTTGTTTGATTGCCTTGCGGAGGGAATAGCTACACTGTTTGTATTCGGTCATATTTCTGGTCGCCTTGCCCTGATTAAAAGCAGTGGTTCGTGCTTTCAGTTTCACGCGAATGCTGCCATCAATCCACGTTTCTGGTTTGGGAATGTTTTAATCGTTGCTATGGGAACGACATCTTCAATGCTCGTTCTAATGAACTCGCACACCGAATCAGCGTATTCATCAATGTTGTTGTCTGACGCAATACGAAACATATCCCAGTCCACGTGATGGAAGCAGTCTTGGAGTGTGGAATCAGATTGGTCGGACCAGCGTTGAACAGACCTCAGCGTGGGAGCTTCTTGTTTTAGTTTCTGTCTGTAGGCAGGGATCAACAAAATGGAGTCGTGGTCAGCTTTTCCGACTGTGTGAATGCACTACACCTTGTGACACGAAAGGGGACCGGAAAAGTTACGAAAAAATTGACCTACCAACTAACCCAACACCAATTAAAACCTCACCACTAATTCCACTACTTGGCCCTGTCTGATCCTTTACCAGGCCGGCACACCTTGTAACTTCTGCAGTAACATATTTTACATCCAAATACCTCTCTACAGCTGCAGCTACCACAACATCTATTTTCTGTGATTTATGTTCCATTTCTGCTGGTACAAATCAAATCAAATCAAATTTATTTATATAGCCCTTCGTACATCAGCTGATATCTCAAAGTGCTGTACAGAAACCCAGCCTAAAACCCCAAACAGCAAGCAATGCAGGTGTAGAAGCACGGTGGCTAGGAAAAACTCCCTAGAAAGGCCAAAACCTAGGAAAAAACCTAGAGAGGAACCAGGCTATGTGGGGTGGCCAGTCCTCTTCTGGCTGTGCCGGGTGGAGATTATAACAGAACATGGCCAAGATGTTCAAATGTTCATAAATGACCAGCATGGTCGAATAATAATAAGGCAGAACAGTTGAAACTGGAGCAGCAGCACAGTCAGGTGGAAGTTGAAACTGGAGCAGCAGCATGGCCAGGTGGACTGGGGACAGCAAGGAGTCATCATGTCAGGTAGTCCTGGGGCATGGTCCTAGGGCTCAGGTCAGTTGAAACTGGAACAGCAGCATGGCCAGGTGGACTGGGGACAGCAAGGAGTCATCATGTCAGGTAGTCCTGGGGCATGGTCCTAGGGCTCAGGTCCTCCGAGAGAGAGAAAGAAAGAGAGAAGGAGAGAATTAGAGAACGCACACTTAGATTCACACAGGACACTGAATAGGACAGGAGAAGTACTCCAGATATAACAAACTGAACCCAGCCCCCCGACACATAAACTACTGCAGCATAAATACTGGAGGCTGAGACAGGAGGGGTCAGGAGACACTGTGGCCCCATCCGAGGACACACCCGGACAGGGCCAAACAGGAAGGATATAACCCCACCCACTTTGCCAAAGCACAGCCCCCACACCACTAGAGGGATATCTTCAACCACCAACTTACCATCCTGAGACAAGGCTGAGTATAGCCCACAAAGATCTCCGCCACGGCACAACCCAAGGGGGGGGCGCCAACCCAGACAGGATGACCACAACAGTGAATCAACCCACTCAGGTGACGCACCCCCTCCAGGGACGGCATGAGAGAGCCCCAGCAAGCCAGTGACTCAGCCCCTGTAATGGGGTTAGAGGCAGAGAATCCCAGTGGAAAGAGGGGAACCGGCCAGGCAGAGACAGCAAGGGCGGTTCGTTGCTCCAGAGCCTTTCCGTTCACCTTCCAACTCCTGGGCCAGACAACACTCAATCATATGACCCACTGAAGAGATGAGTCTTCAGTAAAGACTTAAAGGTTGAGACCGAGTTTGCGTCTCTGACATGGGTAGGCAGACCGTTCCATAAAAATGGAGCTCTATAGGAGAAAGCCCTGCCTCCAGCTGTTTGCTTAGAAATTCTAGGGACAATTAGGAGGCCTGAGTCTTGTGACCGTAGCGTACGTGTAGGTATGTACGGCAGGACCAAATCAGAGAGATAGGTAGGAGCAAGCCCATGTAATACTTTGTAGGTTAGCAGTAAAACCTTGAAATCAGCCCTTGCTTTGACAGGAAGCCAGTGTAGAGAGGCTAGCACTGGAGTAATATGATCACATTTTTTGGTTCTAGTCAGGATTCTAGCAGCCGTATTTAGCACTAACTGAAGTTTATTTAGTGCTTTATCCGGGTAGCCGGAAAATAGAGCATTGCAGTAGTCTAACCTAGAAGTGACAAAAGCATGGATTCATTTTTCTGCATCATTTTTGGACAGAAAGTTTCTGATTTTTGCAATGTTACGTAGATGGAAAAAAGCTGTCCTCGAAATGGTCTTGATATGTTCTTCAAAAGAGAGATCAGGGTCCAGAGTAACGCCGAGGTCCTTCACAGTTTTATTTGAGACGACTGTACAACCATTAAGATTAATTGTCAGATTCAACAGAAGATCTCTTTGTTTCTTGGGACCTAGAACAAGCATCTCTGTTTTGTCCGAGTTTAATAGTAGAAAGTTTGCAGCCATCCACTTCCTTATGTCTGAAACACATGCTTCTAGCGAGGGCAATTTTGGGGCTTCACCATGTTTCATTGAAATGTACAGCTGTGTGTCATCCGCATAGCAGTGAAAGTTTACATTATGTTTTCGAATAACATCCCCAAGAGGTAAAATATATAGTGAAAACAATAGTGGTCCTAAAACGGAACCTTGAGGAACACCGAAATGTACAGTTGATTTGTCAGAGGACAAACCATTCACAGAGACAAACTGATATCTTTCCGACAGATAAGATCTAAACCAGGCCAGAACATGTCCGTGTAGACCAATTTGGGTTTCCAATCTCTCCAAAAGAATGTGGTGATCGATGGTATCAAAAGCAGCACTAAGGTCTAGGAGCACGAGGACAGATGCAGAGCCTCGGTCCGATGCCATTAAAATGTCATTTACCACCTTCACAAGTGCCGTCTCAGTGCTATGATGGGGTCTAAAACCAGACTGAAGCATTTCGTATACATTGTTTGTCTTCAGGAAGGCAGTGAGTTGCTGCGCAAGGAATGGAAGATTCGATATAGGCCGATAGTTTTTTATATTTTCTGGGTCAAGGTTTGGCTTTTTCAAGAGAGGCTTTATTACTGCCACTTTTAGTGAGTTTGGTACACATCCAGTGGATAGAGAGCCGTTTATTATGTTCAACATAGGAGGGCCAAGCACAGGAAGCAGCTCTTTCAGTAGTTAGTTGGAATAGGGTCCAGTATGCAGCTTGAAGGTTTAGAGGCCATGATTATTTTCATCATTGTGTCAAGAGATATAGTACTAAAACACTTGAGCATCTCTCTTGATCCTAGGTCCTGGCAGAGTTGTGCAGACTCAGGACAACTGAGGTATGGAGGAATACGCAGGTTTAAAGAGGAGTCCGTAATTTGCTTTCTAATAATCATCATCTTTTCCTCAAAGAAGTTCATGAATTTATCACTGCTAAAGTGAAAGTCATCCTCTCTTGGGGAATGCTGCTTTTTAGTTAGCTTTGCGACAGTATCAAAAAGGAATTTCGGATTGTTCTTATTTTCCTCAATTAAGTTAGAAAAATAGGATGATCGAGCAGCAGTAAGGGCTCTTCGGTACTGCACGGTACCGTCCTTCCAAGCTAGTCGGAAGACTTCCAGTTTGGTGTGGCGCCATTTCCGTTCCAATTTTCTGGAAGCTTGCTTCAGAGCTCGGGTATTTTCTGTGTACCAGGGCGCTAGTTTCTTATGATAATTATTTTTAGTTTTTAGGGGTGCAACTGCATCTAGAGTATTGCGCAAGGTTAAATTGAGATCCTCAGTTAGGTGGTTAACTGATTTTTGTCCTCTGGCATCCTTGGGTAGGCAGAGGGAGTCTGGAAGGGCATCAAGGAATCTTTGTGTTGTCTGTGAATTTATAGCACGACTTTTGATGTTCCTTGGTTGGGGTCTGAGCAAATTATTTGTTGCAATTGCAAACGTAATAAAATGGTGGTCCGATAGTCCAGGATTATGAGGAAAAACATTAAGATCCACCACATTTATTCCATGGGACAAAACTAGGTCCAGCGTATGACTGTGACAGTGAGTGGGTCCAGAGACATGTTGGACAAAACCCACTGAGTCGATGATGGCTCCGAAAGCCTTTTGGAGTGGGTCTGTGGACTTTTCCATGTGAATATTAAAGTCACCAAAGATTAGAATATTATCTGCTATGACTACAAGGTCCGATAGGAATTCAGGGAACTCAGTGAGAAACGCTGTATATGGCCCTGGAGGCCTGTAAACAGTAGCTATAAAAAGTGATTGAGTAGGCTACATAGATTTAATGACTAGAAGCTCAGAAGACGAAAACGTCATTTTTTTTTTTGTAAATTGAAATTTGCTATCGTAAATGTTAGCAACACCTCCGCCTTTGCGGGATGCACGGGGGATATGGTCACTAGTGTAGCCAGGAGGTGAGGCCTCTTTAAAACAGTAAATTCATCAGGCTTAAGCCATGTTTCAGTCAGGCCAATCACATCAAGATTATGATCAGTGATTAGTTCATTGACTATAATTGCCTTTGAAGTAAGGTAAAGTAGCCCTATTTTGAGATGTGAGGTATCATGATCTCTTTCAGTAATGACAGGAATGGAGGTGGTGTTTATCCTAGTGAGATTGCTAAGGCGAACACCGCCATGTTTAGTTTTGCCCAACCTAGGTCGAGGCACAGACACGGTCTCAATGGTGATAGCTGAGCTGACTACACTGACTGTGCTAGTGGCAGACTCCACTATGCTGGCAGGCTGGCTAACAGCCTGCTGCCTGGCCTGCACCCTATTTCATTGTGGAGCTAGAGGAGTTAGAGCCCTGTCTATGTTGGTAGATAAGATGAGAGCACTCCTCCAGCTAGGATGGAGTCCGTCACTCCTCAGCAGGTCAGGCTTGGTCCTGTTTGTGGGTGAGTCCCAGAAAGAGGGCCAATTATCTACAAATTCTAACTTTTGGGAGGGGCAGAAAACAGTTTTCAACCAGCGATTGAGTTGTGAGACTCTGCTGTAGAGCTCATCACTCCCCCTAACTGGGAGGGGGCCAGAGACAATTACTCGATGCCGACACATCTTTCTAGCTGATATGCACGCAGAAGCTATGTTGCGCTTGGTGATCTCTGACTGTTTCATCCTAACATCGTTGGTGCCGACGTGGATAACAATATCTCTATACTCTCTACACTCGCCAGTTTTAGCTTTAGCCAGCACCATCTTCAGATTAGCCTTAACGTCGGTAGCCCTGCCCCCGGGTAAACAGTGTATGATCGCTGGATGATTCGCTTTAAGTCTAATACTGCGGGTAATGGAGTCGCCAATGACTAGAGTTTTCAATTTTTCAGAGCTAATGGTGGGAAGCTTCGGCGTCTCAGACCCCGTAACGGGAGGAGTAGAGACCAGAGAAGAATCGGCCTCTGACTCCGACCCGCTGCTTAATGTGGAAAAATGGTTGAAAGTTTCTGTCGGCTGAATGAGCGACACCGGTTGAGCGTTCCTACAGCATTTCCCTCCAGAAACCGTGAGAAAGTTGTCCGGCTGCGGGTACTGTGCCAGGGGATTTATACTACTATCTGTACTTACTGGTGGCACAGACGCTGTTTCATCCTTTCCTACACTGAAATTACCCTTGCCTAACGATTGCGTCTGAAGCTGGGCTTGCAGCACAGCTATCCTCGCCGTAAGGCGAGTACAGCGTCTGCAATTAGAAGGCATCATGTTAATGTTACTACTTAGCTTCGGCTGTTGGAGGTCCTGACGAATCGTGTCCAGATAAAGCGTCCGGAGTGAAAAAGTTGAGGAAAAAAAAAATATATATATGAACGGTAATTAAAAAGTGAAAACCGTAAAGTTGTCAGGTAGCAAAACAGGTTGGCAACAAAACACACAGCAACTCGAAAACAAGCCTCAGGTTTGTTGATAACAATGGTGAATGACAGATCTGTAAATCCCCATTTCCCCAGATCTGTAAATCTCCATTTCCCCAGATCTGTAAATCCCCATTTCCCCAGATCTGTAAATCTCCATTTCCCCAGATCTGTAAATTTCCATGTGAATTTGGTGGGGTCACCCAAAAAGTTACATATCGTCTTTTTAAATAATACCAAAATTATTGCATGTTTGCGCGACCTTTGTGGAGTCAATAGAAGCTATGTCACTGTTTTCAACACATCAAGTGTTTTAGACTATGTTTTTTAAACAAGCAAGATAAATGAAGGTTCAATCAGTAATGAGTGAACGAACAACAACTAAATATTCCTGTCATCACCAGATTGTGTAGAGTGTATGTTCTTGACAGAGTTCGTAGCGTAACCGTCAACGTCACGGCCATAGGATCTGAAGGTCCTGGGTTTCTGACCATTCTATTTCGTGTATAGTTTTGATACCCGTCTCCCAGTCCCGACACACACACTGGCCTGTGCATGCACGCACGTTGTGCTTATTTTCAATTATTAGGTGGCTCTACGGAGCAGAGAACAGTGGAGACTAGAGAGCTCAACTTTTAAGGAATACGTCATTGCCCTCATCTGTCAGATGCACTCCACCTCTACAGTACATCCCAGGGACACACTGTATAATGGCAGGGTGGTGGATTGTGTTCCCTGAAATGCGCACCCCAGCTGATTGAGAGAGCCCCGGGACCTCTCTATGGACTTGTTTATCTTCTGGTCCCACTGGAACATCCAGGTCCTCCACTGTGCAATATCAGAAAAGACCATTGTCGTCCCGGCAAACATTCGGATGACCCCTCTAAATCCACGCATCTGCCGCACCAATTTCGTCCCCTTGGTGTATCCAAAGTCTCTGCTGATGCAGAGCACCATGCAGTTTGTGCCACTCATGCTTTGCTCTCCCAGCCACCTAATGTGACAGTCAATAATGTATTAGTGCTGAGCGATTAACAATTTTTTTTCCCCTGTGAGCTTGAAGTGCAGTTTCTGTAGAGATAAATCAGATCAAGCCTGAACAAGCCAATATGCTACATAATTTAGCGCAGAAAACATGGTAATTAACTACAATGACCATAATCCATTGTGCGGACGCTTACAATTGTCAAGTCTGTGCTGAGTAAAACATTGGGATTGAGAGAAGAGAGAACAGGCGACCGAAAGGGATAGGAAGCAATTTCTTCGTGAGTCTGAAAATACATTATCAAAGTGATTGATTGTTGGTATTCAACAGTCATAATGCGTGCCTTATTTACGTTGAAGAACTACAAAATCGTGATTTTGTCAGACAGCATAGGCAGGAGCTCTAAAAAGATGAGATGATAACCTGGAATGAAATAATAAAGTAATCAAATCAAATAAATATTTTATTCAAATGAACTAAAGTGAATAAATTATGGTTAATAAGTGATAATCAGTAATGGGCAGTCACTTTTATTAATGGTTGTATTCTGTGTTGTTACAGCATTCAACCCACATAATGCAAAGTGCATTTAATGTTAAATAAAATATTCGAAACCGAAATCAAAAACCGATCTCAAAAAGCACAAATCGCTCAGCACTGAGCTGTATGTACAGTTGAATTCAGAAGTTTACATACACCTTAGCCAAATACATTTAAACTCAGCTTTCACAATTCCTGCCATAATCTTAGTAAAAATCAACCTGTCTTAGGTCAGTTAGGATCACTACTTTATTTTAAGAATGTGAAATGTCAGAATAATAGTAGAGAGAATGATTTATTTCAGCTTTTATTTATTTCATCACATTCCCAGTGGGTCAGAAGTTTACACACACTCAATTAGTATTTGGTAGCATTGCCTTTAAATTGTTTAACTTGGGTCAAACGTTTCGGGTAGACTTCCACAAGCTTCCCACAATAAGTTGGGTGAATTTTGGCCCATTCCTCCTGACAGAGTTGGTGTAACTGAGGTTTGTAGGTCTCCTTGCTCGCATACGCTTTTTCAGTTCTGCCCACAATTTTCTATGGGATTGAGGTCAGGGCTTTGTGATGACCACTCCAATAACTTTGTTGTCCTTACGCCATTTTTACACAACTTTGGAAGTATGTTTGGGGTCATTGTCCATTTGGAAGACCCATTTGTGACCAAGCTTCAACTCCTTGACTGATGACTTGAGATGTTGCTTCAATATATCCACATAATTTTCCAGCCTCATGATGCCATCTATTTTGTGAAGTGCACCAGTCCCTCCTGCAGCCAAGCCCCCTACAACATGTGCCACCCCGTGCTTTATGGTTGGGATGGTGTTCTTTGGCTTGCAAGCCTACCCCTTTTTAGTCCAAACATAGTGATGGTCATTATGGCCAGACAGTTCTATATTTGTTTCATCAGACCAGAGGACATTTCTCCTAAAAGTACGATTTTTGTTCCCATGTGCAGTTGCGAACCGTAGTCTGTCTTTTTTATGGCGGATTTGGAGCAGTGGCTTCTTCCTTGCTGAGCGGCCTTTCAGGTCATGTCGATATAGGACTCGTTTTACTGTGGATATAGATACTTTTGTACCTGTTTCCTCTAGCATCTTCACACGGTCCTTTGCTGTTGTTCTGGGATTGATTGGCACTTTTCGCACCAAAGTACGTTCATCTCTAGGAGACAGAACGCGTCTCATTCCTGAGCGGTACAAGTATACTTGTGTACTATTGTTTGTACAGATGAACGTGGTGCCTTCAGGCATTTGGAAATTGCTCCCAAGGATGAACCAGACTTGAGATCAGCCAAAAACGGAGTTCTTGGCTGATTTCTTTGGATTTTCCCATGATGTCAAGCAAAGAGGCACTAAGTTTGAAGGTAGGCCTTGAAATACATCCACAGGTACACCTCCAATTGACTCAAATGATGCCAATTAGCCTATCAGAAGCTTCTAAAGCCATGATATCTAAAGCCATAACCGACTTGCCAAAACTATAGTTTGTTAACAAGATATTTGTGGAGTGGTTGAAAAATGAGTTTTAATGACTCCAACCTAAGTATATGTAAACTTCAGACTTCAACTGTATGAGTAACTGTGTACAACACACCACCACCTGGTGTTATGTTGGGCATCTACTGACCAAACAAAGATTTTATGAAATATACAGTATATTTTTCTTTATGACATGTCCTATATTGCTAAATAAAAAGGTTTAAGAAAATACAGGCAGGCACCACATTACTACAAGACAAAACAGCTCACTGAATCAAGCATGATAGTCTGGTAAGTATAATTTAAGAAAGCTTGAAAAGGTAGTGGAATGGGATTAGTGTGGTGTGTGAAGAATCCAATACTTTAACTTGTAGGCGATGCAAATCCCATTATTGTGGGAGAACCTCCTCTAAGAGTATGAATTAGGCTGTTTGAGAAGGTTTGAATCCTAAGTAACCTGCACATTGTTTGAAGTACAATAGACCAACACAGCTACTGTAGTAGGTCAAAGCTGTGTGCTGGAAAACCTTGGTAGAGCATGGATGAAGTAGGCATTGTGGTGCTGGAAAACCTTGGTAGAGCATGGGTGAAGTAGGCATTGTGGTGCTGGAAAACCTTGGTAGAGCATGGGTGAAGTAGGCATTGTGGTGCTGGAAAACCTTGGTAGAGCATGGGTGAAGTAGGCATTGTGGTGCTGGAAAACCTTGGTAGAGCATGGGTGAAGTAGGCATTGTGGTGCTCATGTGAATTTCCTTTCTTTTTCGGCTTCAGACCCATACCTACTTTCACTTAAAGCATATTTTTTGTTTTTAGTATACATAAGGAATACTGTAAGTGCAAGTAGGCTAACAGACAATGAGAAGTGAAAATATGCAAGTTGTTGTGAAAAATACAATGTCATCAGGGTTATATTTACCGCAGCTATATGGCCTTGGGGAAGACTGAGCCATGAGCTTTAGCAGTCTATCGGAGCCCCAAAAGAACAGATTTAATAAAGAGAGGTACTTTTCATATTCTTAGTGTACTGTAGCCTATTTACCGTAACAGAGAGCCACTCATTTAAAGCATTCATCTTTTTGTAAAACCAGCTGTTGTATTTGTGTTGTGAATGTGTGAATATACACCTCTTAGATGTCCACTCTACTGTACAGTTACATCTTTTAACTACTAGGTTACTTTGATTTCAATGTCTCTTGGGACTCTCCTTGTAACTTGTCAGTAGGTTATATCATCATACAGTAACTTACACTTGGAACATAATTGACATGTTTAGAGACAGATCTGGAAGTACCCAATTTACTTACTTATTTGTCATCAATCAGGATAAAGAATGAACAGGTCTTATAGTGGTGGGAATAATAGTCCCACCAATAATAGTGCCTTTTCAAGGAACTAAAGACTGACCATCGAATTTTGTTTAAATTGTTCTGTAGGCTTACTATAAATCAAATATAGGCTACATGCATTGGTCGCACTATCCATGTGGTACAGTTCCCTAATCGTTATAGAGTATGAGTGACGCTGATGCGTTTCCAGAAGTGGACTAGAAGCATTACGAGACGCAGTAGAGCGCACCGGCACAGACAAGACCAGACAAGGGAACTATAGTGTAGCTCTTCCAAAGGTAAGTCTCTCTTTGAAAATCTCAATAGGCATCCTGCAGATTTCTATGAAATGGCAACTTTGCCTTCTCAATCTTATGAATTTAACTCACCATTTGTTCTCACTGAGCTTTTACTGTATTTTCTTTCTTCGTCAGTTTCATGTATTTGTTTCAGTAAGAACATATGTGTCATTTGATGGTAAAAAATAAGAACAATAAATCACGATGGAGTGGATTCGTCCAAATGGCAACCTTTCCTTGATTATTTGTATGATGACTAAAGCTTTTTTTCAGAGAATGTTTGTGCTATGGCTTTATCGTTTTTCTTTTATATTCCTTGCGTTTCTTTTAATATATATATTTGTATCTGCTTAGGTTTCTCTGCCAATATGTAGGCTATAACACATTTTTCCTATGTGATTCCATTTGGAAGGTGTCTTGTGAAAATGGAGATTGCGTCACTGAATGAAACTGCTGTGAACAGCACCATGGACAGTGCCACTATGGACAGAGCCAACCGCACCTACATGCCTTACTACCTGCACTCCACCGGCATGTCTGTCATCTATATCCTGTGCTATATGGCGGTTCTCCTGCTCTGCGTCGGGGGGAACATGCTGGTCTCCCTGGTGGTCCTCCGGAACCGCAACATGCGCTCCGTCACCAACCTCTTCATCCTCAACTTGGCCATCAGTGACCTGCTCATTGGAGTGTTCTGCGTTCCAACGACTTTGATTGACAGCCTAATATCAGGTGAGAAAGTGGAGGGAGCAGAAATGCGTAGGGCACATGCAGAAATCGATGCGGGATCCCCTCCGTAAGGGGAATCATATGGTTCTGGAGGCGAGAGTGTTAACTTTCTATGAAGGGATCAAAGGTTTCAGTCTGGCTTTTACAGCTCGAGGCTGTCTCCAGTTGAGTCAACCAAGTGTGAGAAAGTCTGGAGTGAAAAGGCTGATTTTCAATCAACTTGCTGTTGATAATTAATTATTGCATACCCACTGGGCACACCATATCATTTCAACTGGGAATTTTGGGTAATATTTGGTTAAGTTGTTCAATGAGATTTCAACCTTTATTTACCTACTCAAAAAGACAGCCATATGTTTCTTGAAATCCAAATGTTTGTTTAATTCAGTACGCTTTCATCCATCTATAAAAAGCACGACAAAATTCCAAAGGAAAAAGTTAAAACTATGTCAGATTTTAGTTAGTTGTCATCTAAATGTATTATCACTGCACTTTCAACAATTTACAAGCACAATAAAGTTCAAAGGGGAATACAATGTCAGAAATGTTGTATTTATACAACTACTTCATCTAAAAGCACAAACAAATAACCTGGTTCTGGTTTCCCATAGTGTTGGAATTTAGGCTTACTTTTATTTATTTTTTATTTAACCTTTCGTTAACTAGGCAAGTCAGTTGTGAACAAATTCTTATTTACAATGATTGCCTATCAAGTGGCAAAAGGCCTCCTACAGGGACTGTGATTAAAAATACAAATGTAGGACAAAACACACATCATGACACCACAACACTACATAAAGAGAGACCTAAGACAACAACATAGCATGACAGCAACACATGACACAGCCCGGTAGCCACACAAAATGCCAGCAGCACAAACATGGTACAAACATTGTTGGGCACAAACAGCACAAAGGGAAAAAAGGAGAAGACAATAAGTGTTTTAACGATGCATGTTTCCTACAATGGCCGAAGATGTAACAGGTGTTTCCCAAAACAGCACCCAGAGAAAATTTCGCTGAGTGCGTTGTTGAAGCATGTGTTGATACCTATTGGATCAAAAGAAAGGCAACGCTGCTCTCGGATCAGCATTCTCCATTCAAATCTTACATTAACGTTCAAATTATTCCACAATAGTGACGACGGATCAGCTCCTAGAAAGATATTGTTACCTATGACTGCAAATATTGAGGTGGCTAATTCTAACACTTACCCTATAATAATGCACTAAAATATTTGGCACATCATTGGGCACCTTAGGCTACACATCATGAAATATATTGAGACAAATTACAGACAGTAGCCTACAAGTAGCTAAATATATCTCAATTGAATGTATTATATGTATTTCAATATAATTGAAAATGGCCTAGCCTATAGCCTACTGTATTTATTTTTTAATACAGTCATCTCTGTTTTATATTTTTATATTAAGTTTTATACGTCGCAATTGCAAAGACATTCGCAACTTTGTATTTGTAGTCAACTTTGTTTTCTGAATTATCGGTGGTCACAGAGAGGCGGACAAACAATGTGATTTTATGTTTAGCGGAGGTGTTATGTGTATAACATGATGCTATGGGCAAAAAAAACATCTAATGACGCACTTCGTTGTTCTTTGAGTGGTCTGACGCACACTTAGATTATGAGTGTTTTCAAGTGAATAGTTAATAACGATGGCTTTGGGCAGGAACGGAGTTGTGGGAGGACCTTTGGAGGCTTGCCCCGCCCAAATTTATCTGCTTGCCCTTCCAAATAAATATTGAAATATTGATCATTTATTTGACCGAGATTCGCGCCGACAGAAAGATGCGTCAATCTCAGTTAAAGTTTCCGAGTGAGCGAAACAGCGACCCTCTGTCTCAGTATGTGTAGACCATGTATCTGATGCTGTCTGGAACAAAAGAGTATGGCATGTCATACTATTTCTGTCCAGACAGCATCAGTTGCATGGGCTACATGCGCTGTCTAGATCACGCGGATGCTTTGTCCGACGATAGAGTGTCAGCAGAGAGGAAGCGGCAAAGCGAGAGAGCACTCGCCAAAATCTGTCCAGTATAAACCCAGTGCGTTTCTATGAGAATAATATGCAGACCTAAACTTGTCGTCTGCCTCCCAGCCTTTGAAACAAAGACTCCCCATTGTTAAGGAGGTGACTTGAGCATCTCATCATGACAGATCTCTGGTTTCAGCCTCTTGTGAATTGGAAAGGAAAGTTAAAATCAAAATCAAATTGTATTGGTCACATAAACATATTTAGCAGATGTTATTGCAGGTGTAGCGAAATGCTTGTGTTCCTAGCTTCAAAGGTGCAGTAGTATCTAAAAATGTACAACAATACACAAAAATCTAAAGGTAAAAGAATGGAATTAAAAAATATTTAAATATTAGGACAATCAATGTCGGGGTGGCATTGACTAAAATACAGTACAATAGAATACAGTAACATATGAAATGAGTAAAGCAGTATGTACACATGATTAAAGTGTTCCATTATTAAAGTGATTCCATGTCTATGTATATACTGTAGGGCAGCAGACTCTAAGGTGCATGGTTGAGTAACCAGATGGTAGCCTACTAGTGATGTCTGATGGCCTTGAGATAGAAGCTGTTTTTCAGTCTCTCGGTCACAGCTTTGATCCACCTGTACTGACCTCACCTTCTGCATGGTAACGGGTGAACAGGCAGTGGCTCAGGGTGGTTGATGTCCTTGATGATCTTTTTGGCCTTCCTGTGACATCAGTAATGCGTTGGACAGACCGCACACTCCTCTGGATAGCCCTGCGGTTGTGGGCGGTGCAATTAGCGTACCAGGTGGTGATACAGCCCGACAGGGGGCTCTCAATTGTGCATCTGTAAAAGTTTGTAAGGGTCTTAGGGGCCAAGCTGAATTTCTTCAACCTCCTGAAGAAGTGCTGTTGCACATCTTCACCACACTGTCTGTGTGGGTGGACCATTTCAGATTGTCAGTGATGTGTACGCCGAGGAACTTGAAGCTTTTTACCTTCTCCACTGTGGTCCCGTCGATGTGGATAGGGGCTTACTCCCTCTGCTGTTTCCTGAAGTCAACAATCAGCTCCTTCATTTTGTTGACGTTGAGGGAGAGTGCGGGTGTACAGTGCACTATTAGGATGCTGGAATTCCCAAAAGTAAATAGATGTTTCAACAAAATTATATAATTACACCTGTCTAAATAAAATCATTCAAAATACTTCACCATGTAGCATGACTTATCCACAGAGGATCATTATCTTATTGTCAAATCAAATCAAATCGAATTTTATTTGTCACATACACATGGTTAGCAGATGTTAATGCGAGTGTAGCGAAATGCTTGTGCTTCTAGTTCCGACAATGCAGTAATAACCAACAAGTAATCTAACTAACAATTCCAAAACTACTGTCTTATACACACAAGTGTAAGGGGAAAAAGAATATGTACATAAAGATATATGAATGAGTGATGGTACAGAGCAGCATAGGCAAGATGCAGTAGATGGTATCGAGTACAGAAAACACATATGAGATGAGTATGTAGACAAAGTGGCATAGTTTAAAGTGGCTAGTGATACATGTATTACATAAAGATGCAGTAGATGATATAGAGTACAGTATATACGTAGGCATATGAGATTAATAATGTAGGGTATGTAAACATTATATTAGGTACCATTGTTTAAAGCTAGTGGCTAGTGATATATTTTACATAATTTCCATCAATTCCCATTATTAAAGTGGCTGGAGTTGAGTCAGTGTGTTGGCAGCAGCCACTCAATGTTAGTGGTGGCTGTTTAACAGTCTGATGGCCTTGAGATAGAATCTGTTTTTCAGTCTCTCGGCCCCAGCTTTGATGCACCTGTACTGACCTCGCCTTCTGGATGATAGCGGGGTGAACAGGCAGTGGCTCGGGTGGTTGTTGTCCTTGATGATCTTTACGGCCTTCCTGTAACATCGGGTGGTGTAGGTGTCCTGGAGGGCAGGTAGTTTGCCCCCGGTGATGCGTTGTGCAGACCTCACTACCCTCTGGAGAGCCTTACGGTTGTGGGCGGAGCAGTTGCCGTACCAGGCGGTGAAACAGCCCGCCAGGATGCTCTCAATTGTGCATCTGTAGAAGTTTGTGAGTGCTTTTGGTGACAAGCCGAATTTCTTCAGTCTCCTGAGATTGAAGAGGCGCTGCTGCGCCTTCTTCACGATGTTGTCTGTGTGGGTGGACCAATTCAGTTTGTCTGTGATGTGTATGCCGAGGAACTTAAAACTTGCTACCCTCTCCACTACTGTTCCATCGATGTGGATAGGGGGGGTGTTCCCTCTGCTGTTTCCTGAAGTCCACAATCATCTCCTTAGTTTTGTTGACGTTGAGTGTGAGGTTATTTTCCTGACACCATACTCCGAGGGCCCTCACCTCCTCCCTGTAGGCCGTCTCGTCGTTGTTGGTAATCAAGTCTACCACTGTTATTGCTATTGTTATTTTTAAATGCTGTGGATTGTTTCCTTGCATGCATATGTAAGAAGGTGCCCATTTGGCAATGTCTTATTTCTGATTGTCTTAACTCAACACTCATGTTTTCTTCGCCTCACACAAGGCAACAAAGTCTGTTTTTCTATCAGCCATTGCGAATGATACATGTAGTCCCTCAGTATTTGAAAAATCAATCAACACTCCCGTCCTTGTTGATCACTAAGCCTCAGTGTGAAAGAGCAAGATATCATGATCTGATAATCCCATATATCCAGTGGAAACGTCATAAAAAAAACTGTTTGGCCAGGTATGGTCCTCAATCAGAGGCAGCTGTCAATCGTTGTCCCTGATTGAGAACCATACTTAGGTAGCCTGGTTTCATTTTTGAGTTATGGGTGATTGTTTTCTGTTGAGTGTTTGTTTCTGCACCAGACTGAACTGTTTCGGTTTCGTTCGTTCACTTTTTTTTTCAGTGTTCATTTACGTTATTAAAAGATGGACACTTACCACGCTGCGCATTGGTCCAATCTCTCCTACTCCTCCTCAGAAGAGGAAGAGGATAGCCGTTACAGAATCACCCACCACCAAAGGACCAAGCAGCGTGGTAACGGGCAGCAGCAGCAGCAGCAGAGATTTCCAGACTCCTGGACATGGGAGGAGATCTTGGATGGCAAGGGACCCTGGGCTCAGCTGGGAGAATATCGTCGCCCCAAGGCAGAGCTGGAGGCAGCGAAATCCGAGAGACGGTGGTATGAGGAGGCAGCACAGCAGCGCGGCTGGAAGCCCGAGAGGCAGACCCAAAAATGTATTGGGGGGGGCACACGGGGAGTGTGGCTAAGTCAGTTAGGAGACCTGAGCCAACTCCCCGTGCTTACCGTGGAGAGAGAGGGACCGGCCAGGCACCGTGTTATGCCGTGAGGCTCACTGTGTCCCCGGTGCGCAGGCGTAGCCTGGTGCAGTACATAGCAGCGCCTCGTATCGGCCGGGCTAGAGTGGGCATCGAGCCAGGTGCCATGAAGCCGGATCAGCGCATCTGGTCTCCAGTGCGTCTCCTCGGACCGGGGTACATGGCACCAGCCCTACGCATGGTGTCCCCGGTTCGCCAGCACAGCCCAGTGCGGGCTATTCCACCTCGCCGCACTGGCTTGGCTACGGGGAGCATTCAGCCAGGTAGGGTTGGGCAGGCTCGGTGCTCGAGACCTCCAGTGCGCCTTCACGGTCTGGTCTATCCGGTGCCACCTCCACGCACCAGCCCTCCGGTGGCAGCCCCCCGCACCAGGCTGTCTCTCCGTCTCCTCCCTACAGGTGCTCCCGCCTCTCCAGCGCTGCCAGAGTCTTCCTCCTGCCCAGCGCCCGTCAGCCAGGAGCTGCCGGAGCCATCCGTCACGCCGGAGCTGCGGGAGTCTCCCGCCTGTCCAGTGCTGCCGGAATCTCCTGTCCATTCGGGACCCGTGGCTAAGGTCCCCAGTCCAAGGTTGGTGGCGAGGGTCGCCGCTCTAAAGAGGCCACAGAGGCAGGTAAAGAGGCATAGAAAGACTATGGTGGGTTGGGTCCCGTCCCGCGCCAGAGCCGCCACCGCGGACAGACACCCACCCAGACCCTCCCCTATAGGTTCAGGTTTTGCACATTTTGGGGGGAGGGGGGGGGGGGGGGTACTGTCACATTCTGACCTTAGTTCTTTTGTTATGTCTTTGTTTTAGTATGGTCAGGGCGTGAGTTGGGTGGGTTGTCTATGTTCTTTTTTCTATGATTTGGGATTTCTGTGTCTGGCCTGGTATGGTTCTCAATCAGAGGCAGCTGTCAATCGTTGTCCCTGATTGAGAACCATACTTAGGTAGCCTGGTTTCACTTTTGAGTTATAGTTTAATTTTAACTTTGAGATTTTTACCATTTTACTTCAGATGTTTATTATTAACCACGTGACACGTTAGGCGCTTCCTTTTGGGGTGGCAGGTAGCCTAGTGGTTAGAGCGTTGGGCCAGTAACCGAAAGGTTGGTGGATTGAATCCCCGAGCTGACAAGGTAAAAATATGTTGTTCTGCCCCTGAACAAGGCAGTTCACCCACTGTTCCTAGTCCGTCATTGTAAATAATAATACTTTTTTTCTTAACTGACTTGCCTAGTTACATTAAAAAAAATATATATATATATATATATTGTCACGTGGTTAATAATAAACATCTGAAATAAAATGGTAAAAATCTAAAAGTAAACAAACAATGATTTTGAGAAACAAAAACATTATTATTCAAATGAAACTGTTCTTAGAAAATTTGCATTTATACATATTCATAACTGGCACACAGATCAGTAGAAATGGAAGAATAAATTGTAAGCTTCTCCAAACTTGAAACTCATGAGTTGCCTATGGTCTTTACTACCTACACCCATTCAGTGGCGATTTTAGCATGTAAATCTTGGTGGGGCACTCCCCATTTTGTTTTTAGATGCATGACAGCAAAGCCACTACACATCACAGCACAACACTAAACAATACATTATTTGCACTATAACGGTGACAAACTGTGCCCATACTGTTAGGCCCTACATAAGCTGTCCCAACAGCAGAACTTTCTTTTCAGCACCATCGCTACACCTACACAGCGGAGTCTTGTCTGGCAGCTAAACAGTTCATTCGGGGCGACTGGTATCCTAGTGGTTAGAGCGTTGGACTAGTAACCGAAAGGTTGCAAGATCAATTCCCCGAGCTGACAAGGTACAAATCTGTTGTTCTACCCCTGATCAAGGCTATTAACCCACTGTTCCTAGGCTGCCATTGAAAATAAGAATTTGTTCTTAACTGACTTGCCTAGTTAAAACAAATTCAGCCTCATTTGCTGCCTTTAAAAAAAACATAGTGGTTTCTACTCACTCCTTGTGGATTTGTGTAATTCGATAAAAAGCCTATTCGTTCAGCACTTTCAAAATGGACATAGACAGAAATTCAGATAGTCATTAGTTCAGATAAATTTAGCAACATGTCGAAGGCTTAACATGTCTAGCTTGCTAGCTAAGGTTTTGAAAGTATGTTGTTGATATGATCAGTCCAATCAAAGCTTTGTAGATATAACGTTATTTGATGTCATTTTATCTATAGTCAATGACCTTGAGCCTTCTAGGATGGTCACTTCTAATGTAAATCTATGGCAGCACCCAAGGGGGCTTGAACTGCCTAGCTCTCCCGGTAGATTCTGCGATGACACTAGAGAAGATTACCAATGCCTAAGCTCTGTATTTTCCACTGGTTACCCCTCCACCACAGAAACCATTGAGCTAGGCTGAAACATCTCTATTTTGGAGCTGCCATTTTCAAGAAAGCAAGAAAGAGATCATGTTTGTATTTGGCTTTATTCTCTCAATAAATTTGTTTTTACATTGTTCGCAAACTGATATGTGACACAAATGAATGCCAAAATAACATGCTCTGCCCCAACTGCCGTGAATGACGGGTTGCAACTGTACCCATTTATTAAATGTGTTTTTGTCTGCCACACATAGGAGGCCCTGTGAAAAAACGGGCCAGCCTTTGGAAATCGAATGCCGTCCAACTGATTAGTTCTGGCACCGGGTGTCACGCCTGCTCCCACTCCCCCTCTCTGGTCCCTGAGGTTCCAGGCTGCCCATCATTACGCACACCTGTCACCATTGTTACATGCATCAGCACTTCATTGGACTCACCTGTACTCCATCACGTTTTTGATTGCATCCCCTATATCAGTCTATTCCTCAGTTTCATCCCCGTGCCAGCATTATTGTCATTATTTTTCCCTTGTCCAGACGATGTCCGTGTTTCATTACATTTCCGTTATTCATTAAATGTTCACTCTCTGTACTTGCTTCTCGTCTGCCAGCGTCTGTCCTTGCACCAGGTCTGGTTTTGGGAAACAACTCAGAGATTTAATGATGCGCCTACAAAGGTTCTACCCATGAATTTAGGCTTAAAATGCTTTTCGGAAACCGGGCCCTGTATTGCAGTTGAGATTACATTAAAAGTACATTGCAAGTGATCAATGTTGTTCAAAATTCTGCACATATTATTATAGCAATTGTGTAGAAAATCTGCAATCTTTGCATGTTATCTTGAAAATGCACTCTTTCTCTGGTTAGGTCTACATAAGAAGACATTTACAATAGGCTAACCTCAAAATGTGGCCATGGATGTGTTACTCATTTTAAGGTTGAATAAATACTGTTACATTCGTTTGTAACATAGCCTTAACTTTAGGCTACTGTATTACAAAAGTATTATTGCATTGTGTTTGGTTTACACATTGGTCCAAAATCAACATTTAAAGGATAGCCTATCTAATGCTTGGATAGTGTCATCTGAGCCACTGGCTTAATCCTACTCTTTAACTTAGATTTTTGGTTTAGTTGGAGACATGAATCCAGCATATAATTTGTTAACTTGTAACAAGTTAATAGAGTATTTTCGACATTGCAAAAGTGTAATTGAAATGTGTGTGATTGTCAATGCAACCAAATATCAACATTTGAAGGAAATATATATTTTGTGCCACTGACTTAGTTTGGTTTTAATTGCAGTTTGTCTCCAAGTTAATAATTGATATGTTGGATTCACGTCTCAATCTCAACCAATAATCAAAGTTAAAGAATAGGACTAAGTCAAATCAGACTTTATTTCAAGTTCATTTCAAATTTAATTTAGTTGAGATAGAGGTGAATCCAACATATAGTTTAGTATTAATTTATAGAAAAACCAGACTAAATCAGTGGCACCAATGGATCTATCCAAGCAGAAGATCTCATTCAAATATTGATATTTGTTTGCGTTGACAACCAAACACAATACAAAAGTTTGTCTACAAATATTAATAGTTGATATATTAATAATATTAAATATTGGATTCACATCTCCATATCAACCAAAATCAAAGTTAAGGAATAGGAATGAATCAAATCTATGCAAACTTTAAATGCACTTTAAATAGACTTTAAATAGACTTTAAATAGACTTTAACTTTTGTTTAGGTTGAAATGGAGACGTGAATCCAACATATTCCAAGTGTTGTGTTTATGTACTGACATGTATGTGTAACTGATAGATGCACACACACACACTACATGTTAATGTTTTTAAATGTATGTCAATTGTAAAGTCTTTTGTCTGTAATGTCTTTGCGTTATGTGTCGGACCCCAGTAAGACTAGCCGTTGCCATTGGCATTGGGTAATGGAGATTGTAATAAATTAATTAAAATCAAATATTAATGATGAATTTGAAGATTACATTTTAAATCAACCAAAGCTTGAAACCATAGGCCTATAAGGCTGCGTTTACACAGGCAGCCCAATTCTGATATTTTCCACTAATTGGTCTTTTGACCAATCACACCAATTTATGAACTATGTTTTGCATATTTTTTGTTGAACCCTGGGTTGAATTGAGACAATAGCTGTTTATGACTTTGCAAAGGTACCAATTATACATATTTTATACACGGTTTGTCTATGTTGAAAATTGGTTACTATGATGACATAATCCTGTGGTTGAAATTTCACCCTCAAAACAAAAGTTTAGCCTTTTTTCGAATCCAAAGTACTTTCCATGTAGATTCCATGTCACAATACATTGAAAAATGACATTCAAACAATGTTGATTCAACCAGCTTGTGCCCGGTGGGTACAGTTGAAGTCGGAAGTTTACATACACTTAGGTTGGAGTCGTTAAAACTAGTTTTTCAACCACTCCACACATTTCTTGTTAACAAACTATAGTTGTGGCAAGTCGGTTAGGACCTCTACTTTGTACATGACACAAGTAATTTTTCCAACAATTGTTTACAGACAGATTATTTCACTTATAATTCACTGTATCACAATTCCAGTGGGTCAGAAGTTTACATACACGAAGTTGACTGTGGCTTTAAACAGCTTGGAAAATTCATGGCTTTAGAAGCTTCTGATGGGCTAATTGACATCATTTGAGTCAATTGGAGGTGTTTCAAGGCCTACCGTCAAACTCAGAGCCTCTTTACTTGACATCATGGGAAAATCAAAAGAACTCATCCAAGACCTCAGAAAAAAAACTGTAGTCTGGTTCATCTTTGGGAGCAATTTACAAACGCCTGAAGGTACCACGTCATCTGTACAAACAATAGTACGCAAGTATAAACACCATGGGACCACACAGCCGTCATACCACTCAGGAAGGAGACGCGTTCTGTCTCCTAGAAATGAACGTATTTTGGTGTGAAAAGCGCAACTCTATCTCAGAACAACAGCAAAGGACCTTGTGAAGATGCTGGAGAAAACAGGTACAAAATGATCTATATCCACAGTAAAATGAGTCCTATATCGGCATAACCCGAAAGGCCGCTCAGCAAAAAAGAAGCCACTGCTCCAAATCCAGCACAAGAAAAGGCAGACTACGTTTTGCAACTGCACATGGGGACAAAGATCGTGCCTTTTTGGAAAAATGTCCTCTCGTCTGATGAAACAAAAATATAACTTTTTGGCCATAATGACCATTGTTATGTTTGGAAGAAAAGGGGGAGGCTTGCAAGCCGAAGAACACCATCCCAACCATGACCCACTGGGAATGTGATGAAAGAAAAAAAAGCTAAAATAAATCATTCTCTCTACTATTATTCTGACATTTCACATTCTTAAAACAAAGGGGTGATCCTAACTGACCTTAGACAGGGAATTTTTACTAGGATTAAATGTCAGGAATTGTGAAAACTGAGTTTAAATGCATTTGGCTTAGGTGTATGTAAACTTCCAACTTCAACTGTATCTATTAAATGTATGCATTTTCCATCCCTTTCAGGGCCATTTGCTCCCTTAACACAATGTATATCCACACATCTACAGTATTAAAATCCATTCTCAATCGAAACACATTAAGATTCGTTAAGATTAAAATATTTGGTGTAGCAACCGGGCTACCGCTTGTGTGTAATGCACTTTCTTTCCAGGATGGCCGTTTGGCCAGATTACATGCACCATGAGCAACCTGGTCCAGGGGATGTCAGTGTCAGCATCAGTCTTCACTCTGGTGGCCATAGCTGTTGACAGGTAATCCACCACCACACCACCGCACTATCCTGTCACAGATCTGTTTGTGCTCTTGTCAACTCCATTGCTGTAATTGTCAAGCCAAACATTTCTCTCTGTGGCATTCAGTCTTTCTTTCTCCCTACCCCCTTCCTTTCTCTCTCTCGCTCTCTCTCTCTCCCTCTGTCTGTTTTTTTCCTCCCTACCTCCCCCTTCTCTCAGGTTCACAGGTATTGTGTACCCCTTTAGACACCGAATGAGGCCTGTGACTGCTCTCGTCACCATCCTCTTCATCTGGGTGCTGGCGTTTGCTATAATCTGCCCCTCGGCTGCTACCCTGACCATCATTCACCTGGAAGACACCTACCTGGTCCAGGACAACCAGACATACCCTGTCTTCGTCTGCTTTGAGAAATGGCCCCAGCCTGAGATGCGTCGTGTCTACACCATGGTCATCTTCGTGCACGTGTACCTGGCCCCCCTGGGTGTTATCAGCATCATGTATGGCTGCATCGTTGCCAAGCTCTCCGTCAACCTGAGGCAGGTGAGGCTGGCAGAGGTGCGGAGGGCCCATTCCCAACGCAGGGTTAAAGTGATCAACATGCTGATCATGGTGGCAGTGCTCTTCATGGTGTCATGGCTGCCTCTGTGGACGCTGATGCTGCTAACTGACTACAGGGATCTGGACACGCAGCAGATTGACTTCCTCAGCAGCTACCTATTCCCTGTGGCCCACTGGCTGGCCTTCTTTAACAGCGGGATTAACCCCATCATCTATGGATTCTTCAATGAGAACTTCCGCAGGGGGTTCCAGGCTGCAGTGGCCTGCAGGGCCTGTTCACAAAAAACAACAACAGGGGTGGTTAATACACGCTTCAACTTCCCGCCCCCTAACAGAGTATTTAACGAGAACCCTGAGTCCTCTGGTGGGAGGAAAGGCCACTGCTCTAAGGGCACTCCTAAGATTATCCCACATGGAACCAATGAAATCCTCCTGGATGATATTAACAGGAATGTTGGACTCAACAGGGTGATTGGAGCCTGGGTGGAGTGATTCTAATTAGGGCTGTGACGATTATAGATGAATTGTTGTGCAAATGGCCATGGTTATTGCAATAATTGAGCTTGTACTGTATCTTTACAAATGAGCTATGAGATACCTAATGAATACAACATAGCTTTGTTGACACACCCCTGTCTCAAAAACAAATCATTTTGACTGCTGGGAATTTTTGGAAATGAAGCTTCTATTAACTATTAACCATGCTGTTCTGCTTGCAAAATGATAACCAACGTTACCCACCCATGTTGTAGGTGTGGTTCCCTTGCGCACACTGAATAAATGTAATTCAACCACTGAAAACCTTCCCATTTGCTGGCCAACAGATTTCGTTCAATAGGGTTTTCAGTGCATTTATCTAAAACACCTCCCTTTGAATACGGTGTACCTTTAATTAAAATGTTCTCGACAAACTCACTATAATATGTATCAAGTGAATGGGTTCAGAATAGGGATCAATCGAAGCAACCCATGGAAATACACACATATTCATCACCAATTGGTAGATTTTAAAATACTCTGATTTTATAGATTATTTAGGCTTAGGAAAGTATTTATAAATCATACATAAACAGGGTTGGAGAGCCTTCATACACAAAATATATTGGTGAATCAAAATTACAGTGGTTTGATTTATCCTGAAAGTTGCCATATTCAATAGATCAACCCATTAGATATTGGAAGGTGAGAAAGGTGTACAATAGAAGTTGAACAGTAGTCCAATAAATCCACGGTCCAGTCGCCATGAACGGTTCGCCAGGCTCCAGGTTTAAACTGCTATGTATGGTCTGCTTCCCATAATGATTTAAAAAGGCTACGTGTCCCAAATTATTGCACAACTTGTAATACGCTAATACTGCATGTCCACTATTAATAGCGACCTTCCGAAACATCCACATGGACGTGACAGAGGAAAGAAAGGGAGGCCTAGACGATGTAATGGAATGATGCAAAATGTAGACTACAAATTTAAGGAAATGAACAGTCCCTGCACTAAAGTGACAGTCATTATGTACAGTGCCTTCAGAAAGTATTCATACCACTTGACGTATTCCACATTTTGTGTTACAGCCTGAATTAAAAAATGATGAAATATATTGTTTTAAAAACAATCCCACATAATGACAAAGTGAAAAGATGTTTTTAGACATTTCTGCTAATTTATTGAAAATGAAACACACATTTACATACAGTACCAGTCAAATGTTTTGACACACCAACTCATTCCAGGGATTTTCTTTATTTTTGTAACGGTTCTCTTTTGGTGAAGGAGAGTCGGACCAAAATGCGGCGTGTAGATTGCGATCCATGTTTAATCAACAAACGTAAAACACGAATCAATACAAAAACTACAAAAACAACAAACGTGGAAACGTAACGAAACCCGAAACAGCCCTATCTGGTGAAAACACAGAGACAGGAACAATCACCCACAAACACACAGTGAAACCCAGGCTACCTAAATATGGTTCCCAATCAGAGACAATGACTAACACCTGCCTCTGATTGAGAACCATATCAGGCCAGACATAGAAATAGACAAACTAGACATGAAACATAGAATGCCCACTCAGATCACACCCTGACCAACCAAAACATAGACATATACAAAGTAAACTATGGTCAGGGTGTGACAGTACCCCCCCCCCCCCCCCCCCCCCAAGGTGCGGACTCCGGCCGCAAAACCTGAACCTATAGGGGAGGGTCTGGGTGGGCATCTGTCCGCGGTGGCGGCTCTGGTGCTGGACGTGGCCCCCACTTCACCGTAGTCTTCCCCACCTTGTCCGCTTCCGTGACCTCCTAGCTACGGCAACCCTACTTAATAACACGGGACAGAGGGGCAGCTCGGGACAGAGGGTCAGCTCGGGACAGAGGGGCAGCTCGGGACAGAGGGGCTCTTCAGCCTCCGGCAGCACAGGAGAGGAGGAAGGCTCTGGCTGCTCCATGCAGACTGGCAGCTCTGGCTGCTCCTTGCAGACTGGCAGCTCTGGCGGCTTCTTGCAGACTGACAGCTCTGGCTGCTCCATGCAGACTGTCAGCTCTGGCAGCTCCTTGCAGACTGGCAGCTCCTTGCAGACTGGCAGCTCCTTGCAGACTGGCAGCTCCTTGCAGACTGGCAGCTCTGGCTGCTCCATGCAGACTGGCAGTTCCGGCTGCTCCATGCAGACTGGCAGCTCTGGCTGTTCCATGCAGACTGACAGCTCTGGCTGTTCCATGAAGACTGACAGTTCTGGCTGCTCCATGCAGACTGGCATTTTTTTTTATTATTATTATTATGTTTTCTTCTTGGGCCTCTATAACTATATCTATTGTTTTTATTTTTGTTGTTGTTGTGTGATTTGGATTGATCCCCTCTACCACACGGAACCCCACTAATCTACTGACGGAGCGCAGGAGGTGGCTAACAACAGACCTCCATCCTATGCTAGCTTGCTACCGATGCCCTGGCTAGCTGTCTAAATCACCAACCAACCTCTCCACTCACCGGACCCTTTTGATCACTCGACTAAGCATGCCTCTCCTTAATGTCAATATGTCTTGTCCATTTCTGTTCTGGTTAGTGTTTATTGGCTTATTTCACTGTAGAGCCTCTAGTCCTGCTCACTATACCTTATCCAACCTATTAGTTCCACCACCCACACATGCAATGACATCTCCTGGTTTCAACGATGTTTCTAGAGACAATATCTCTCTCTTCATCACTCAATACCTAGGTTTACCTCCACTGTATTCACATCCTACCATACATTTGTCTGTACATTATACCTTGATGCTATTTTATCGCCCCCAGAAACCTCCTTTTACTCTATGTTCCAGACGTTCTAGACGACCAATTCTCATAGCTTTTAGCCGTACCCTTATTCTACTCCTCCTATGTTCCTCTGGCGATGTAGAGGTGAATCCAGGTCCTGCAGTGCCTAGCTCCACTCCTATTCCCCAGGCGCTCTCTTTTGACGACTTCTGTAACCGTAATAGCCTTGGTTTCATGCATGTTAACATTAGAAGCCTCCTCCCTAAGTTTGTTCTATTCACTGCTTTAGCACACTCTGCCAACCCGGATGTTCTAGCTTTGTCTGAATCCTGGCTTAGGAAGACCACCAAAAACTCAGACATTTTAATTCCAAACTACAACATTTTCAGACAAGATAGAACTGCCAAAGGGGGCGGTGTTGCAATCTACTGCAAAGATAGCCTGCAGAGTTCTGTCCTACTATCCAGGTCTGTACCCAAACAATTTGAACTTCTACTTTTAAAAATCCACCTCTCTAAAAACAAGTCTCTCACCGTTGCCGCCTGCTATAGACCACCCTCTGCCCCCAGCTGTGCTCTGGACACTATATGTGAACTGATTGCCCCCCATCTATCTTCAGAGTTCGTGCTGCTAGGCGACCTAAACTGGAACATGCTTAACACCCCAGCCATCCTACAATCTAAACTTGATGCCCTCAATCTCACACAAATAATCAATGAACCTACCAGGTACCTCCCCAAAACCTTAAACACGGGCACCCTCATAGATATCATCCTAACCAACTTCCCCTCTAAATACACCTCTGCTGTCTTCAACCAAGATCTCAGCGATCACTGCCTCATTGCCTGCATCCGTAATGGGTCAGCGGTCAAACGACCTCCACTCATCACTGTAAAACGCTCCCTGAAACACTTCTGCGAGCAGGCCTTTCTAATCGACCTGGCCGGGGTATCCTGGAAGGATATTGATCTCATCCCGTCAGTAGAGGATGCCTGGATATTTTTTTTAAATGCCTTCCTAACCATCTTAAATAAACATGCCCCATTTAAGAAATTTAGATCCAGGAACAGATATAGCCCTTAGTTCTCCCCAGACCTGACTGCCCTTAACCAACACAAAAACATCCTATGGCGTTCTGCATTAGCATCGAACAGCCCCCGTGATATGCAGCTGTTGAGGGAAGCTAGAAATCATTATACACAGGCAGTTAGAAAAGCCAAGGCTAGCTTTTTCAAGCAGAAATTTGCTTCCTGCAACACTAACTCAAAAAAGTTCTGGGACACTGTAAAGTCCATGGAGAATAAGAACACCTCCTCCCAGCTGCCCACTGCACTGAAGATAGGAAACACTGTCACCACTGATAAATCCACCATAATTGAGAATTTCAATAAGCATTTTTCTACGGCTGGCCATGCTTTCCACCTGGCTACTCCTACCCCGGACAACAGCACTGCACCCCCAACAGCAACTCGCCCAAGCCTTCCCCATTTCTCCTTCTCCCAAATCCATTCAGCTGATGTTCTGAAAGAGCTGCAAAATCTGGACCCCTACAAATCAGCCGGGCTAGACAATCTGGACCCTTTCTTTCTAAAATTATCTGCCGAAATTGTTGCCACCCCTATTACTAGCCTGTTCAACCTCTCTTTCGTGTCGTCTGAGATTCCAAAAGATTGGAAAGCAGCTGCGGTCATCCCCCTCTTCAAAGGGGGGGACACTCTTGACCCAAACTGCTACAGACCTATATCTATCCTACCGTGCCTTTCTAAGGTCTTCGAAAGCCAAGTCAACAAACAGATTACCGACCATTTCGAATCTCACCATACCTTCTCTGCTATGCAATCCGGTTTCAGAGCTGGTCATGGGTGCACCTCAGCCACGCTCAAGGTCCTAAACGATATCTTAACCGCCATCGATAAGAAACATTACTGTGCAGCCGTATTCATTGATCTGGCCAAGGCTTTCGACTCTGTCAATCACCATATCCTCATCGGCAGACTCGACAGCCTTGGTTTCTCAAATGATTGCCTCGCCTGGTTCACCAACTACTTCTCTGATAGAGTTCAGTGTGTCAAATCGGAGGGTCTGCTGTCCGGACCTCTGGCAGTCTCTATGGGGGTGCCACAGGGTTCAATTCTTGGACCGACTCTCTTCTCTGTATACATCAATGAGGTCGCTCTTGCTGCTGGTGAGTCCCTGATCCACCTCTACGCAGACGACACCATTCTGTATACTTCCGGCCCTTCTTTGGACACTGTGTTAACAACCCTCCAGGCAAGCTTCAATGCCATACAACTATCCTTCAGTGGCCTCCAATTGCTCTTAAATACAAGTAAAACTAAATGTATGCTCTTCAACCGATCGCTACCTGCACCTACCCGCCTGTCCAACATCACTACTCTGGACGGCTCTGACTTAGAATACGTGGACAACTACAAATACTTAGGTGTCTGGTTAGACTGTAAACTCTCCTTCCAGACCCATATCAAACATCTCCAATCCAAAGTTAAATCTAGAATTGGCTTCCTATTTCGCAACAAAGCATCCTTCACTCATGCTGCCAAACATACCCTTGTAAAACTGACCATCCTACCAATCCTCGACTTTGGCGATGTCATTTACAAAATAGCCTCCAATACCCTACTCAACAAATTGGATGCAGTCTATCACAGTGCAATCCGTTTTATCACCAAAGCCCCATATACTACCCACCATTGCGACCTGTACGCTCTCGTTGGCTGGCCCTCGCTTCATACTCGTCGCCAAACCCACTGGCTCCATGTCATCTACAAGACCCTGCTAGGTAAAGTCCCCCCTTATCTCAGCTCGCTGGTCACCATAGCATCTCCCACCTGTAGCACACGCTCCAGCAGGTATATCTCTCTAGTCACCCCCAAAACCAATTCCTTCTTTGGCCGCCTCTCCTTCCAGTTCTCTGCTGCCAATGACTGGAACGAACTACAAAAATCTCTGAAACTGGAAACACTTATCTCCCTCACTAGCTTTAAGCACCAACTGTCAGAGCAGCTCACAGATTACTGCACCTGTACATAGCCCACCTATAATTTAGCCCAAACAACTACCTCTTTCCCAACTGTATTTAATTTTAATTTATTTATTTATTTTGCTCCTTTGCACCCCATTATTTTTTTATTTCTACTTTGCACATTCTTCCATTGCAAACTACCATTCCAGTATTTTACTTGCTATATTGTATTTACTTTGCCATCATGGCCTTTTTTGCCTTTACCTCCCTTCTCACCTCATTTGCTCACATTGTATATAGACTTGTTTATACTGCATTATTGACTGTATGTTTGTTTTTACTCCATGTGTAACTCTGTGTCGTTTTATCTGTCGAACTGCTTTGCTTTATCTTGGCCAGGTCGCAATTGTAAATGAGAACTTGTTCTCAACTTGCCTACCTGGTTAAATAAAGGTAAAATAAAAAAATAAATAAAATCTCTGGCTGCTCCATGCAGACTGACAGCTCTGGCTGCTCCATGCAGGCTGGCAGCTCTGGCTGCGCTAAACAGGCAGGAGACTCCGGCAACGCTG
Organism: Oncorhynchus kisutch; assembly: GCF_002021735.2. NCBI lineage: Eukaryota > Metazoa > Chordata > Actinopteri > Salmoniformes > Salmonidae > Oncorhynchus > Oncorhynchus kisutch. The sequence continues at coordinate 23,147,805 of NC_034179.2, forward strand.
TAGAGGCGGAAGGCTCTGGTAGCGCTAAACAGGCGGGAGACTGCGGCAGCGCAGGAGAGGAGGAAGGCTCTGGTAGCGCTGAACAGGCGGGAGACTCCAGCGCTGGAGAGGCGAGGCGCACTGTAGGCCTGATGCGGGGTGCTGGCACTGGTGGTACTGGACCGAGAACACGCACAGGAAGCCTGGTGCGGGGAGCTACTACCGGAGGGCTGGGGTGTGGAGGTGGTACTGGATAGACCGGACCGTGCAGGCGCACTGGAGCTCTTGAGCACCGAGCCTGCCCAACCTTACCTGGTTGAATGCTCTCAGTCACCCTGCCAGTGCGGCGAGGTGGAATAGCCCGCACTGGGCTATGCAGGCGAACCGGAGACACCGAGCGCAAGGCTGGTGCCATGTAAGCCGGCCCAAGGAGACGCACTGGGGACCAGATGCGTAGAGCCGGCTTCATGGCATTTGGCTCAACGCTCAATCCACCTGTGTGTAATCAAGTCTCCGTATAAATGTACCTGCACTGTGATAGTCTCAGAGGTCCGTTAAAAGCGCAGAGAGCATCATGAAGAACAAGGAACACACCAGGCAGGTCCGAGATACTGTTGTGAAGAAGTTTAAAGCCGGATTTGGATACAAAAAGATTTCACAAGCTTTAAACATCCCAAGGAGCACTGTGCAAGCGATAATATTGAAATGGAAGGAGTATCAGACCACTGCAAATCTACCAAGACCTGGCCATCCCTCTAAACTTTCAGCTCATACAAGGAGAAGACTGATCAGAGAAGCAGCCAAGAGGCCCATGATCACTCTGGATGAACTGCAGAGATCTACAGCTGAGGTGGGAGACTCTGTCCATAGGACAACAATCAGTCGTATATTGCACAAATCTGGCCTTTATGGAAGAGTGGCAAGAAGAAAGCCATTTCTTAAAGATATCCATAAAAAGTGTTGTTTAAAGTTTGCCACAAGCCACCTGGGAGACACACCAAACATGTGGAAGAAGGTGCTCTGGTCAGATGAAACTAAAATTGAACTTTTTGGCAACAATACAAAACGTTATGTTTGGCGTAAAAGCAACACAGCTCATCACCCTGAACACACCATCCCCACTGTCAAACATGGTGGTGGCAGCATCATGGTTTGGGCCTGATTTTCTTCAGCAGGGACAGGGAAGATGGTTAAAATTGATGGGAAGATGGATGGAGCCAAATACAGGACCATTCTGGAAGAAAACCTGATGGAGTCTGCAAAAGACCTGAGACTGGGACGGAGATTTGTCTTCCAACAAGACAATGATCCAAAACATAAAGCAAAATCTACAATGGAATGGTTCAAAAATAAACATATCCAGGTGTTAGAATGGCCAAGTCAAAGTCCAGACCTGAATCCAATCGAGAATATGTGGAAAGAACTGAAAACTGCTGTTCACAAATGCTCTCCATCCAACCTCACTGAGCTCGAGCTGTTTTGCAAGGAGGAATGGGAAAAAATGTCGGTCTCTCGATGTGCAAAACTGATAGAGACATACCCCAAGCGACTTACAGCTGTAATCGCAGCAAAAGGTGGCGCTACAAAGTATTAACTTAAGGGGGATGAATAATTTTGCACGCCCAATTTTTCAGTTTTTGATTTGTTAAAAAAGTTTGAAATATCCAATAAATGTCGTTCCACTTCATGATTGTGTCCCACTTGTTGTTGATTCTTCACAAAAAAATACAGTTTTAATATCTTTATGTTTGAAGCCTGAAATGTGGCAAAAGGTCGCAAAGTTCAAGGGGGCCGAATACTTTCGCAAGGCACTGTATATATTATAAGTCAGTTAAGAACAAATTCTTATTTTCAGTGATGGCCTAGGAACAGTGGGTTAACTGCCTTGTTCAGGGGCAGAACAACAGATTTTTACCTTGTCAGCTTGGGGATTCGATCTTGCAACCTTTCGGTTGTCCAACGCTCTAACCACTAGGCCACCTGCCGCCACGTTAGATGGTTTGGGATGAGTTAGACTGCAGAATGAAGGGAAAATAGCCAACAAGTGCTCAACATATGTGGGAAGTCCTTCAAGACAGTTGGAAAAGCATTCCAGGTGAAGCTGGTTGAGAGAATGCAAAGAGTGTGCAAAGCTGTCATCAAGGCTTGCTACTTTGAAGAATCTAAAAACTAAAATATATTTATTATGGTTACTTCATGATTCCATATGTGTTATTTCATAGTTGTTATGTCTTTGATGCCATGTAGTCCAATATAGAATTGTGATCAGGCATACAGTTTATCTGGGGAAGGGTATGAAGCCATTTCTAGAGTGTTGAATGGAACCAAGAGCATAGTGGTCTCCATCAGTGGGAAATTGAAAAAATATGGAGCTACCCAGACTCTGCCTAGATCTGGCCGTCCGACGAAACTGAGCAACCGGGTAAGAAGGACCTTGGTCAGGGAGGTGACCAAGAACCCAATGACCACTCTGACAGAACTACAGAGTTCCTTGTCTGAGATGGGAGAACCTTCAAGAAGGACAACAGTCTCTAAAGCACTTCAAAAATCTGAGCTTTATCACTGAAAAGCATCCCCATAGCATCCCCATAGCATGATGGGAAAAAGGCACATGGTAGCACACCTGAGAGCTTAAGGTATGAGACAAAAATTGGTACTCTTTCGCTTGAATGCAAAGCACCTGTCTAACACTATCCCTACCGTGAAGCATGTGATGGCAGCATCATGCTATGGGGATGCTTTTCAGTGATAAGGAGACTGGTAAGGATAGAGGGAACAATGAATGGAGCCAAATACAGGCAAATCCTTGATGAAAACCTGCTTCAGAGAGCAAATTACCTTTGACTGGGGCGAAGATTTATGTTACAACAGGACAATGACCCCAAGCATACAACCAAAGCAACGCTGGAATGGCTTCAGAACAAGAATGTGAAAGTCCTTGAGCGACCCAGCCAAAGCCCAGACTTGAATCCCATTGAAAATCTGTGGAATGACTTAAAGACTGCTGTTCACCACCGCTCCCCATCTAACGTAACAGAGCTTGTGAAAATCTGCAAAAAAGAATGGGAGAAAATCCCAATGTGCAAAGCTGATACAGAAATAACCAATACTACAAAGTATGGACTCGGGGGTGTGAATACTTATGTAAATTAGATATTTCTGTATTTTATTCTCAATAAATTTTGCCAACTTTTTCCCCCTTTTTTTAAAAAGTCAAGGGGTATGAATACTTTCTGAAGGCACTGTATGTGGGTATTATTGACTGTGGCTTCTGATAGCGGCTAATATTTAATATAATAGAAATGGTCAAAACATATATAATAGTCTGGGCACATAATTAAAACATTCTAGAGTGCATAAATCAACTCGATATGTTCGGCGCTACTGTCAGTGCGCATCGATTTCCATATAGCCTCGGCTTGTGTTTCCAAATTTCACCCCTGCAAATGATGAAGCCATAGGCATATAATAAAATTGTGGAATAAAGACAGCTATTTATACTTCACGGTGGAAAAGGGTCCTGTACAACACCCCTCCCACTCCCTTGCTGCCTGGAGGTGAGCCCTCCCCTCATTTGTCGCCACACACCTCCATCAAAGCTCATTAAGAACAATCACATGCACCTGAAAGAGGTGGGCCTACCCCTTTAAATGCCCCCCCCCACCTGCAGTTATTAGCCCCCTTTCAACCAAACTAGCATGTGACAGATGCGGTCATTGACAGTGAGTATCATACGAATGTGGTGTGTGGCGGCCAAGTTGGAGTTATTCCTTTTGTTAGGTTACTGTAAATACATATTATATTTCTCCCTACAGCATGGGTGCTAATTTGATTGTGCTTGTTTGTTGCCCATAGAGCACTAATATTGTACATCGATGCTAATGTGTATCTTTGAGCCTTCCAGTTTGGTGACATGAGTATAAGTGTTTGCCCTTTATTGCCCAAGTTTATGGCATAATGTAAAAACAATGTCTTGTTTCTATTCACCCTAGTGAAAAAATCTTCATCCCTTACCTACATCACCATCTATCACATCTGTTAACTGTAACACCGTCTGAAGCCTACAAAGACCAATGATACAAATCTATTCAATAAAAGATCCATTGGCTACCCTCTCTTTGTGTTCGTGCAGACCTACCTACTGCGTTACCTCCCACCCATCCTACCCAGTTTCTTTGAGCTATTTTACAGGGCTGAAATAGCTGTCATATTGAAATGCTTTTCAGTTTGCTGAAAGATTTAATCTGATTACAAAAAAAGGTAACTGTAATCAGTTATGTTACTAGCATAGTTGTAATCGGATTGCATTAGAAAAACTAGTTTAACTACTTGGATTACTTTTAAATGTCTTCTCAATTACATTTGAAGAAAGGCACAACTTTTACGTTTTTTCCACCTGAGTGAATCTGGGACCACTATAATAATGTTTTTGATGGCTCCTTTCGGTCTTCCAATGTCTGTTAAGGGGAAGTAATAAAACATGTAATTAGAAGTAATCTGATTACATTACAGAGTTCGGTTAATCCCAAAGTTACGCTACTGATTACTATTTTGGACTGGTAACTGATTACATTTAGTAAGTAACCTACCCAACCCTGGTCTTATCGATAGCGCTAATCAATTTATAAATTAGTTCATAGAGATTGGTGTTTTTCTACTCGGAACCAATGGGTTGCTCCACCATATTCAGAGTTTCCTCGCATGTAAAGGTAATGGAATTATGAGTGCATTAAGTCAAGGTCGGAATAAGGCGTTTCTGTAAACACACCTCTGCCACACCTCCATTTCTATGATCTCCACCCCAAACGAATAGCTGGCTGGCACATGCTTTACCTCATGCTTAAATTCAAGGTCAGAATAAAGTAAAATTTACACGTGGGTAACTCGGGTCTGATTCCTCCCCCCATCAGATTCCATCAGACTCGTTTTGCATTGATATCATGATCTATTCCTTGTTAGAGGTTCCCCTTTGAAGTAAAATCTTTTGTTGATTAATTTTAGGCTGATAAGATACAATCCCGTCACCACCAATATCAATACAAGAACATGCACGTGTGCATATACACACATCAAACAGCCCCGAAGCCATTATATGCAAATGCGTTTGGGTGTATGGGTCCTCTGGGCCTGTGAAATGACATTTAAACATGGGTATTTCTGGAAGACAGGAATACACATGCTGAGACATCAGTCATTGAATATTTATTCTTTGGGTGCAGTTAGAAGTACGAGATAGCCATCCCTGTGAGTGGTTATGGTAACACTTAAAGTTCATTCGGTCTGTACAGATTCATGTAAAACGGCTTTTAGTTTCTTTGCACTTCCCTTAGGGGTTGATTCAAATCTATGCCTTTTTTATGTGTGTTTTGATTTAAGCAATTGTCAGTAGTTAGTATTCAGACCTACCTTGTTCCTTTGTGTAACTGGCTTTGCAGGTGTGACTCCATTGCACGCGTTGAATACATTTAATTAAACTGCTGAAAACCCTCCCACTTGATGGCCAACACAATTTATTGTGGAGTATTCATTTAATATGGTTTTCAGTACATTTATCTAAAGCCATACATTTAAAAAAAAGATACATCTACCATAATCCTCACTAATCATGGAACGATAATGACAGCTGTCCAGTTGTGTGAACCGTGCGCCATGCTCCAGGCCAGGCTCCAGGTTTAAACAGCTATGTGGAGACTGCATTCCAAATTGATTAAAAAAGGCTACATATCCCAAATTATTACACAATATTAGCCAAATATCATCCACTATTGCTAGCAACCCACAGAAACAACCACAAAGACATTGTAGCAGTCCTATAGTGTAAGGAGTCAGGCGCAGGACAGCAGATATGAGTACTTAAAGTACTTTACTCAAAAATTCCAAATATACAAAGTAACAATGATAGCCCACAAACACAGACCAAATACAATAAACATTCACTCACAAACACAACATGGGGAACAGAGGGTTAAATAATAAACAAGTAATTGGTTGAGTGAACCTAGGTGTGATAAGACAAAGACAGAACAAATGGAAAATGAAAAGTGGATCGGCGGTGGCTAGAAAGCTGGTGACGTCGACTGCCGAATGTCGCCTGAACAAGGAGAGGGACCGACTTCGGCGGAAGTCGTGACAGCCATGACCTGAAAGAAAGGTAAATGGAATGGAATTATCCAAAATGTAGGCTACAAATTGAAGGAAATTAAACGAGTTTCCATGGCCGAGCAGCCGCACACAATCCTAAGATCACCATGCGCAATGCCAAGAGTCAGCTGGAGTGGTGTAAAGCTCGCCACCATTGGACTCTGGAGCAGTGGAAACATGTTCTCTTCATTATCTGACAGTCTGATGGACAATTCAAGGTTTGGCGGATGCCAGGAGAACGCTGCCTGCCCGAATGCATAGTGCCAACTGTAAAGTTTGGTGGAGGAGGAATAATGGTTTGGGGCTGTTTTTCATGGTTCAGGCTAGGCTCCTTACTTCCAGTGAAGGGAAATCTTCATGCTACAGCAAACAATGACATTATATACGATTCTATGCTTCCAAATTTGTGGAAACAGTTTGGGGAACGTCCTTTCCTGTTTCAGCATGACAATGCCCCCATGCACAGAGCTAGGTCCATACAGAAATTGTTTGTCGAGATCGGTGTGGAAGAACTTGACTGGCCTGCACAGAGCCCTCACCTCAACCCATTTGGAACGAATTGGAACGCCGACTGCAAGCCAGGCCTAATCGCCAGCTGTAGGCACCATCTAAATTATTGCCTCCTGTAACCTATCAAAACGAATTTCCCGTTAGAAACTATCACTTATTTGAAGAATATAAAATCCTCTGGCAGCAGGATTATTTTATTCCTGCAACAAAACTGGTCAAATTAAGGTCCCACACCTCTACTGTGGCTGTAATAGTATTTGCACATTGCAATAAAGAGATCATCCATGTTGTTAATATAATACATGTCATGTCAGCGTCATGAATCGTTAAAATGTCGACAAAGGTTTTTAATGACTGTCACGCCCTGACCTTAGTTATCTTTGTTTTCTTTATTATTTGTTTAGGTCAGGATGTGACGAGGGTGGTTTGTTTAGTTTTGTATTGTCTAGGGTTTTTTGTATGTCTCGGGGTTTCGCTAGTCTAGGTGTTTATATGTCTTTGGTTGCCTAGATTGGTTCTCAATCAGAGGCAACTGTTTATTCGTTGTCTCTGATTGGGAACCATATTTAGGTAGCCATATTCCATGGTTATTTTGTGGGTTGTTATTATATGTTTAGTTGCCTGTTCTGCACTAGCCATGTTGCTTCACATTTTGTTTAGTTCTGTTCAGTGTTCTCTCTTTATTAAAGAGTTATGTTTTCTCACCACGCTGCGCCTTGGTCTCCTCTTTATGACGACCATGACAATGATGTATAATATTAACATGAATTATATCTTTCTTGGATTGAGGAAGGAAATAGGTACACTGCTGTTCAAAAGTTTGGGATCACTTAGAATTGTCCTTGTTTTTGAAAGAAAAGCTAATTTTTTGTCCATTAAAATAACATCAAATTGATCAGAAATACAGTGTAGACATTGTTAATGTTGTAAATGACCATTGTAGCTGGAAACGGCTGATTTTTATGGAATATCTACATAGGCATACAGAGGCCCATTATCAGCAACCAGAACTCTTGTGTTCCACGTTTTGTTAACTAATCCAAGTTTATCATTTAAAAAAGTCTAATTGATCATTAGAAAACCATTTTGCAATTATGTTAGCACAGCTGAAAACTGTTGTGCTGATTAAAGAAGCAATAAAACTGGCCTTCTTTAGACTATTTGAGTATCTGGAGCGTCAGCATTTGTGGGTTCGATTACAGGCTCCAAATGACCAGAAACAAAGCACTTTCTTCTGAAACTCGTCAGTCTATTCTTGTTCTGCGAAATTCAGGCTATTCCATGTGAGAAATTGCCAAGAAACTGAAGATATGCTGGCTTTCTAAGCAGAGTTGGAAAAAAAAGCCATATCTCAGACTGGCCAATAAAAATAAATGATTAAGATGGGCAAAAGAACACTGACACTGGACAGAGGAAGATTGGAAAAAAGTGTTATGGACAGATAAATCTTAGTTTCAGTTGTTCGGATCACAAAGAAGAACATTCGGGAGACGCAGAAAAAATGAAAAGATGCTGGAGGAGTGCTTGACGCCATCTGTCAAGCATGGTGGAGGCAATGTGATGGGGTGCTTTGGTGGTGGAAAAGTGGGAGTACAGGGTAAAAAGGATCTTGAAGAATGAAGGCTATCACTCTATTTTGCAACGACATACCATACCCTGTGGACGGTGCTTAATTTGAGCTAATTTCCTCCTACAACAGGACCATGACCTAGAGCACAGCTCCAAACTATGCAATAACTATTTAGGGAAGAAGCAGTCAGCTGGTATTCTGTCTATAACGGAGTGGCCAGCACAGTCACCAGATTTCAACCCTATTGAGCTGTTGTGGGAAAAGCTTGACCGTGGTGCTTCAGGAAGCATGGGGTGAAATCTCTTCATATTACCTCAAGAAATTGACAACTAGAATGCCAAAGGTCTGCAAGGCTGTAATTGCTGCAAATGGAAGATTATTTGACGAAAGCAAAGTTTGAAGGACAAACTGATTATTCAAATGAAAAATCCTTATTTATAACCTTGCCAACGTCTTGACTATATTTCCTATTCATTTCGCAACTCAATTCATGTATGTTTTCATGGAAAACAAGGACATTTCTAGGTGTCCCCAAACTTTTCAACAGTATTGTATATGATGCTGTTAGGTGTGTCAACAGCAGTTTTGTTGGGGTTGGTTGTCCTATTAACTCTGGGGTTGAGGAGATCACAATGTCCAATATGTTGAACACACATTTAATCAACAAGGGCTCAGGCTATAGACATTGAATGAAAGTAATATAGGGCCCGCTGTCACCCAGGTCTAGGCTAACTGGGATAAACCAGTAAACCAACCATTCAGCTGGAAATGTTAGTGAAATGGGTCAGTTTACTCATTCAGTTCACCCAGAGCATTGGATAGTTTTTAAACCCTAAACTCCAATTTACCCCTAACACCCCATCTAAATCCTAACCCCATACATCCGGCCCCTAGGCTATAAACCCCTATGACGAAAATAACATCCTGTATGGGTTCATACATTAAAAAATGGGCATTTTACAAGTCTAGTTTAGAACAAGATTGCACTACAAAATTGTGTTGATTAAAAAAAAAACTGAATTGGCCTGTGTTGGTGACCAGGGTGCAGCTTTGTGTCACGACCTCCAGTGTGCTAAGTTTGTAAGCTTTTCTATGGGATGTTGGCCTGGCGCCCGGGTATGTTAGCGAATCACTGATCTAGAATAAAGACATTGTGGAGAGGCAGCACCGTGTGTATAAACCCGCCCTCAAAAAAAAAAAGATTGCGTTTCCCCAAACCCTCTCTGTCTACCCGCTTTTCCTTTCTTTTCTTTCCTTTTAATTTTCCAAAACTCTGCTTTTATTAACTTCAAAATATGACTTTTATGCCGAGCTATTTGTTACTGCTATCAGGTCTCCGCGTTTTACTTACGGTTGATTTGGATGTGGAAACAAGTAACTTCATTGACCTAAGCGCCCCAGAAGTAATCGACTACAAAGATCCCTGCAAAGCTGGTAATGTTACTATGTTTCATATTATATGGGATATTTAATTATAGTTAGCTTTATCTGGATTCCCTTTATAGATAAGACTGCACATTGGGCAAGACCGAAGTGATGGTTGATTTAAAGGGACAGGCAATGAGTTGAACTTGTTTTCACAAGCGCGCCGCTCGAAGGTGAAGCACATCACTTACGTAGTATAGCAACAGCGTGTAAAGTTACCGAAATCAATTATGGTATAAATGATAATAAACTCGAGGCCAAGGCCAACCATATCGTGTATGGTGCGCCGGGCATTGTTCCACAGTGGTGTGTTAGGGGTATTGTATGGAACACACAGACAGCTGTCAAATCCAGACTGGGCTGAAAAGCCTTTGTCCATTAATCAATCAAGCATCACTTTGAGCTTGCTTCAATACAATTCAATGTTCTCTGTTATGTGAAGATCATTTATCCTGTTTTACCTTCTGTAGTGTATGTAGGAGGCTGGAATAGAGCTATGGAAGACTTGAATAGAATGGCCATGGAACATGTCAAGTGGGGGCATGATGAAAAAGATTCAAAACAGAGGATATGGCCTTTTGATGAATCTAGGCGTGCTAAATAACATTGGGCACAAAATGTGGTCCTAAAACCTGTGTGTGTGTGTGTGTGTGTGTATATATATAAGACATAACATTGTACTTAAGCTACTGTAAATTGGAGGCTGGAATAGCTATGAAACAGATTTAATGAACAGACATGGAACATGTCAATTGGGTGCAAGAGATGATAGAGTCAAAACAAGGGACAAAGCCTTAAGGGATATTTCACCTATGACTCTGGGTTCGTTTTGATCGTGTCCAAGGCACCTCTAGGTCAGTGAGATCTGTTTCACACATATTGACCACCAAGAAGTCATGTCTGGGTTTCGCGCACCGGATTATACATCCGATGACCTCATGTGGATGAGATCTGAACATTAACGTAGTCCCGCTTTGTGGCATTTCACAAAGCCTCTATGTTATGACTATCGTTCTATACATCTGTGTTCGTGTATACTTTATATGGTTGTCCTTGTTCGATAGAGCCATTGGACATTTCCAGCGATGTTCCTATCGTACATCTAACAATGAATATGCCAAGGTGCCACATTTTCTCTCAGCCTCTGAAAGACTACAGCTCAGCGTGGGCCGGTGCTTCCTGCTCTGGCCCTGTCAGGCATCGTGCATTTGCTATGAATGCAGGACCTTGTGGTACACTATAAGCAGACTAATACATAGGAAGTCGAAACTTCCTGATCCTACCGGTGAAATTAAAATGTGCTCATTCTAGCTTGTGGTGAGCACTTTTTAAAAATGTTTATGACAAAGTCTTGATGTTTTTAATATAGAGCTAAGGTGAAATGTCCATTTAATTGAATCCATCAATTTAAACACACAGGACTCTAGGGTATGTAACAAGGTACTTCATTTTGTAAAAGGGTCTGCTCAGCCAGGAGACTGTTATCCACAATGCTATATGTATCTGTGACCACCTGGGTTTGAATTAGGGCTGAATATTTTCCCGGTATTTTACAAATGTTCCATCCCGAAAATAAATCACTAACACGGTATTTCCCGCCAAAACCGGAAGTGTCATTCAAAAGCATTTAAAGGATATAAATAACCCTGTGTCTGGATTTGAATAGAGTTTTAATCAAAAATTCAAGCACGAAAATAAAATAGAAAAAGCACAATGATGTGCTCTCTTGGGTAAATAAATTAAACAAGCTCCAGTAGGCTAATCTTTTTGAGTGTGAACTGTACTACTGTACTGTATTGTATTATACTGTATTATATGGGCTGGAATTAGGCCCCTCGTTCAAACCATGATAAAGCAGAGAGAACATTCTGGTGCAGCACCATGTGTCCTACAAAGTATAGCGAATTTGGTTATCATTTTTAAGAATATTTCCCCTAATGCTATTAGCCTGCCTACCTCTTTCTGTAAGAACCGATGCTGATGATGAGAAGCAGGAACGGAGAGTGAACATTTATTCAAGCACAGACAAGGAACAGGACAGGAACAGCGTCAGAACAGGGGGAACAAAACAACATGATGACAATAATGCTGAAGCGGGGGACAACCTCGGGAACAGACAGATATAGGGGAGGAAATAAACACAGGTGAGTGAGTCCAGGTAAGTGTAATGGATTGCTGATGCGTGTGACGAGGGGAGCAGGTGTACGTAATGATGGTGGCAGAAGTGCGTTAAGCAGGGCAGCCTGGCACCCTCGAGCACCAAGGAGGGAGAGCGGAAGCAGGCGTGACAGTACAGTACCCCCCCCCCCCCCCCCCCCCACTAGGGGCGCCACCCGGTGTCCCGTCCGGACGAGCCTGGCGGGCCGGCCGAGGCATGGGCACTGAAACAGCCAGTCGGGGGGAGACAGCTTGATGAGCCCGCTGGGACGTGGTAGCCTGATGAGCCGACTGAGGCATAAAAACCTGGCGATCCGGCTGAGGCCTGACGTGGGATGGGCGACTGCCGAGCCACAAATCTATGAGCCGGCTAGGGCATGGAGAGAAAAAGGCACAAAACACCAACATCAAAATCTCGTCCCCACTGTAAAGTATGGTGGAGAGAGCATCATGGTTTGGGGCTGCTTTGCTGCCTCAGGGCCTGGACAGCTTGCTATCATCAACGAAAAATGAATTCCCAAGTTTATCAAGACATTTTGCAGGATAATGTAAGACTATCTGTCCGCCAATTGAAGCTCAACAGAAGTTGGGTGATGCAACAGGGCAACGACCCAAGACACAAAGTAAATCAACAACAGAATGGCTTGAACAGAAGAAAGTACGACTTCCGGAGTGGCCCAATCAGAGTTCTGACCTTAACCCGATTTAAAATGCTGTAGCATGACCTTGAGAGCGGTTCACTCCAGACATCCTAAGAATATTGCTGAACTGAAACAGTTTTGTAAATATGAATGGTCCAAAATTCCTCCTGACCGTTGTGCAGGTCTGATCCGCAACTACAGAAAATGTTTGGTTGAGTTTATTGCTGCCAAAGGAAGGTCAACCAGTTATTAAATCCAAGAGTTCACATACTTTTCTCACCCTACACTGTGAATGTTTACATAGTGTGTTCAATAAAGACATGAAAACATATAATTGTTTGTGTGTCATTAGTTTAAGCAGACTGTGTTTGTCTATTGTTGTGACTTAGATGAAGATCAGATCAAATTGTATGACCAATTTATGCAGAAATCCAGGTATTTCCAAAGGGGTCACATACTTTTTCTTGCCACTGTATATATAGGGCTATAAATCAATCTTGAACAGGATGATCTATTTTGGAAGCAATTTGAATGGAATTGATGGAGAGAGAGAGACTGCAAGAGTATGCTCGCTCTTGCACTCTATGCAGCTGCAATAAACATTTAAAAAATTAGGTGACCCTGAAAGCCAGATAGAGATATGTAAATTAGACTTACATTCGGTCATTATACTACTGTAGCATAGGCTATGCTGCAGCAAATGTAGGTCCACCTGCCACAATAAAAAGTTACCATGATGAGATGATACTGATACATACTGAGATTGGCTGTCGGTCCCCACCCTGAGCATTGAACATGCAGTGACTAGAGAGAAGGCCGTAGAGAATCCAGATTTAGACATTGCATATAATTTAAAAGTTCCATTTCACGTCATGTTCATATAAATAATTTATAATATTTTATTACAATTTATCGGTTTCTCACAGTTATTTATCCTGGGAAAAGGGAGTGGTTTTAGGTGGTACATTTAGGTAAATCTCAGTAACCGCTAGCCTAGTTTGAACTCAGATCATCTGAGGTTGTATTAATCCACGGAGCTTCCTCAGAAAATGTACACTCAGACACGTGAGCGTGGTTCACTGAACCCCCTCCATCATACTTCAATGCCATTTGGCCTCTTCCTCCTCTTCACAATGACCCCATTAGCTAACAGACTAGACATCAATAGATCAAACTCGGGTCACAGCACCATTGTGATCCACTCCAATGCTTTTTATTTGTATTTAATAATACATTGACGGTGCACTGAATAGGCTCCCTCTTCTTGGAGACCCAGTTTACAATTGTGTTCAACTATCTGGTTCCCCACATCTCTCAACTCCCCTCTTTTCTTCCCTTTCCTCTACCTCTTTTATATCACGTTACTCTCATCTTCTCTCCACCCTCCCAACCTTCCCCATATTTACTTTTCCCTCTCCATTCTTTATTTCCTCCTTTGTCCTGTTCCCTTCTTCCCTCTCCCCCCTAATATCATCTCTGTCCTCTTCCTTCTATCCGTCTCTCCGTTGCCTGGAGACCCGAGGTCATTGAGGCCATGACAGAGTAGTCCTCGGTTGGAAGCCGGTGAAATCCCACTGGCTGCAAGGCATGTGCTGAGCACTGTAGGCCTAGGTCTGCAGTCATTTACAGTCACTCTTTGCATGAATGACTTTGCTTCAAAGGCAGGGACAACCAGGGCTTATTGCCAAAGTACTTAGTTAGGGTTACTTAGACCCAGGATTTGGTGGTTCCCTTCTCCATCATTTACTTTCCCTTGCCCCATGAAGTGGTGCATCATCACCCATGTACAGATGTAGGGTCTTAATTTGAGCCAGATTGTTACAGCAGGAAAATAATCCTGCAGCAACAGGAAATGTGAATTATTATGTGGATTATAATTAATGGACATTTTTGTAGGGGTTTATACACTTATACAAACCCTTAAAAATTGAAATCGCAAACTTCAAAAACCTTTTCAAACCTCAAATACACTGCACGTTTTACATTTCCAGCAACTCCCGTGTAGATTTGGCCTTGTATTTTAGGTTATTGTCCTGCTGAAAGGTGCATTTTCCCTCCCAGTTTTGTTGGAAAGCAGACTAAACCAGGTCTTACTCTAGGATTTTGCCTGTACTTATAGCTGTATTTTGTTTCTTTTTATTAATAAAACATCTCTCTAGTCGTTGCCCATGACAAGCATACCCATAACATGATGCAGCCACCACCATGCTTGAAAATATGAAGAGTGGTACTCAGTGATCTTTTTTTTCCGACAAACATAATGCTTTGTATTCAGGACAAAAGTTTATTTTTATCACATTTTTTGGCAGTATAATTTAAGTGCCTTGTTGCATGTTTTAGAATATTTTGATTCTGTACAGGCTTCCTTCTCTTCACTCTGTCATTTAGGTTAGTATTGTGGAGTGCTAATTTTCCATGGACCTTATTTGAACATGTCACAGTGTGAGGGTAGCCACAAGGGAAAAGGGGAAAAAAAGGCAGAGTGTAGATCAATCCCACTAGTAGACTCATTCCCTCTGGACAGAAGTCAGCAAATTCCCAAGAGGCATCTACTTTAACATATTGCTTTGACTACTTAATTATAAATTCTGAGTATCATATCTGAAATTTGCCAATCTTTACGTCATGCATCTCACACTTTGTGGCTCTAAAGGTTCGATTTGTCATGGCAGGTTGAATTGAACCTGTTTTCTGATCAATTTCTCTCAACTCACTGTGCTAATTAAGCCTTCCGATTGTTATGCTTTGACAGGTTACTCTAACTGACAAGTAGCAGCCTGTCTGGGTATTCAAAGAGTATGGCCTCTCAGCTCTACATCTGCACACTGCTGCACACCATCATGCCGATCTATGTGGTTGTATGGGTATTGGAACATGACCATAAGGTTTGTGTGGGGTTGATTAGATTACTGTATGTAATGGGGGAAAAGGGTCCAGATTCAGAAAGCACGTCTATTTCAACCTCTTTCTGTACACTGAACAAAAATATAAACACACTATGTAAAGTGTTTCATGAGCTGAAATGAAAAATCCCAGAAATGTTCCATACACACAAACAGCTTATTTCTCTCAGGTTTTGTACACAAATTTGTTCACATCCCCGTTAGTGAGCATTTCTCCTTTGCCAAGATAACCCATCCACCTGACAGGTGTGGCATATCAAGAAGCTGATTGAACAGCATGATTACAGGTGCACCTTGTGCTGGGGACAATAAAAGGCCGCTTTAAAATGTGCAGTTTGGTCACACAACACAATGCCACAGATGTCTCAAGTTTTGAGGGAGTGCAATTGACATTCTGACTGCAGGAATGTCAACCAGAGCTGTTGCCAGATAATTAAAATTGTATTTCTCTACCAATGCCATTTCAGAGAATTTGGCAGTACGTCCAATCTGCCTCATATTCGCAGGCCACGTGTAACCACGCAAGGACCACCACATTTGGCTTCTTCACCTGCGGGATCGCTGCTGAGCAGTATTTCTGTCTGTAATAAAGCAATTTTTTGGGTAAAACTCATTCTGATTGTCTCATTCTCCCCAGTGGGTGGGCCTCGCTGCCAAGTGGGTGGGCCTATGCCCTCCAAGGCCGCACCGCTGCTCCGAAGGCTGTACCGCTGGCTTTACCGCTGCCCAGTCATGTGAAATCCATAGATTAGGGTAACTTAATAAAATTGTTGAAATTGTTTCATGTTGCGTTTATATTTTTGTTCAGTATAATTGTGTTCTGTTGGGCATCTCTGTTTAAGTATGAATGCACTGTATGTGCTCATACACGTGACAGTTAGTGGGTATGTGAGGGTTATTTTGCAGTGCATACTGTATGCAGGAGCTGTGTGCGCTTGTCAAACAGTAGTCTAACAGAGCCCTGAGGGCCTCCCATTGGGGGAGAGGGAAGCACCAATCACACATCAGCTCACACACCATAGCCAGCAGGCAGGGTGTGGGCCTTACTGCATAGCTTCACACATGTCAAAAATGAGGGACCTAAGCATAACATACCCCAAAGCACTGCTTTACATGCTGTAGGTGATATACTGTCAGCTGAATTCAAATGCGTACCATGCCGAGTGGCTGTAGATACATTTATGTTTTAAATATACCAGATTCCCACCTTTATTTCCAGTTTCTTCCAACTACTGTGTAGCTATATATTCGGGTACAAATAAAGGTTTACCAAAAACAGTAGTTGTCTCCCTTTCACTTTTTCCATCTCTGTCTTCCTGCCTGTCTAAATAAGTATCTCTCTAGTTTTGCAAACTTTTTTTTTCCAACTGTGAATCGCATTCAAACAATGTTTCAGCTGCATGATGAATTCTTGGTTGTGTCTGTGTGTCTGCTCTAGCTGCCTTCCTGGGAGACATTGCTTTGGATGAGGAAGACCTGCGTATGTTTAAGGTGGACCGCATTCTGGATGTTATTCAGAGGTCCATCCAGACCTTCAACGACACAGATGCAGGTACATTACAGGAGCCATGCTGGACATGGAGGATTCACAATTGGGGTCAATTTAGGGTGTGTTCACATATGACTGCCATCTGAGTTGCTAAACCATGTATGAATTTTAAACGAGGGGTTACATTTGTTTTCCGAAGGGACTGAGTTCAAATTGACTGAATGACCTCAACCCTGTAATGGGTTACATATCTGTTTGCATGTGTTTGTTTCAGTGAATGGTTCGTTGTCCAGTGAGAGCAGTAGGAATGACATGTCTCCAGACAGCCATGGGCAGGGCTTTCGTCGCAGGAGGAGGGCTGCCACCTCCAGACCAGAGCGGGTGTGGCCAGATGGGGTCATTCCATATGTAATCAGTGGGAATTTCAGTGGTGAGTTCTGACTAGGAGATAGAGAAAGACCTTAAATTGACTTGATTTTCAGATGCTTCATTGATTGTTAACGTCTCTCCATCTGTCTGTACATATCTACAGTATAGCTACATACCATAACTTTGTAGCATTATAGAGAATAAATCATTATTTGTTTGCTTTTGATGTTCAATCATATAAGTTGTCTACTAATGTATGACATCAGTAATTCAATCCACTGAGACTCTCAGTGCAGTCCTTGATTAGGGCACTTGAAGGACCACCCTCCCTTTTAGGCAGCCAGCGAGCGATATTCCGTCAGGCCATGCGTCATTGGGAGAAGCACACGTGCGTGACCTTCATTGAGAGGACAACGGAGGAGAGCTACATAGTCTTCACCTACCGGCCGTGCGGGTGAGTGACAGGCCATTGTTGCAATAGGCTATAGATGGGTTAGCTGAGAAAGTCATCAATATGAAGCTCATTCTTCAATGCGGCAGAAGGTTGTGATTCTAGATGGTCAGATAGATAGCACCAATGACAAGAAACTGCGATGTGGGGAATTTTAAGTGACTCGTTTCAGATAGTTTTATCTTGTTATTTTCACTGATCTAACATCGATGCTAATATGGCCTAAATTCGCTAGCTAACTAACCAACAACTGTAGCGATGTATTGAGAACCAGTTGAGAACAAGTTCTCATTTACAACTGCGACCTGGCCAAGATAAAGCAAAGCAGTTTGACACATACAACAACACAGAGTTACACATGGAATAAACAAACATACAGTCAATAATACGTTAGAAAAAAAGGATATATACATTGTGTGCAAATGAGGTAAGATAAGGGAGGTGAGACAAGAAATAGGCCATGGTGGCGAAGTAATTACAATATAGCAATTAAACACTGGAATGGTAGATATACTGGGGTGCAAAGGAGCAAGAGAAATGAATAAATACAGTATGGGGATGAGGTAGTTGGATGGGCTATTTACAGATGAGCGATGTACAAGTGCAGTGATCTGTGAGCTGCTCTGACAGCTGGTGCTTATTAAAGCTAGTGAGGGAGATATATGTCTCCAGCTTCAGGGATTTTTGCAGTTCATTCCAGTCATTGGCAGCAGAGAACTGGAAGGAAAGGTGGCCTAAGGAGGAATTGGCTTTGGGGGTGACCAGTGAGATATAACTTCTGGAGCGCGTGCTACGGGTGGGTGCTGCTATGGTGACCAGTGAGCTGAGATAAGGCGGGGCTTTACCTAGCAAAGACTTGTAGATGACCTGTAGCCAGTGGGTTTGGCAACGAGTATGAAGCGAGGGCCAGCCAACGAGAGTGTACAGGTCACAGTGGTGGGTAGTATATGGGGCTTTGGTGACAAAACTGATGGCACTGTGGTAGACTGCATCCAAATATAGTGTACATGTTGTCAACAACCTATGCCAACTCTGTCTGTTTTGTCTCATAGTTGCGCCCCCGTCGGTTTTGTTGCTAAACAGCCAACCCGTCTATTAGGATACCAAATCTTCTCTTGTCTCTCCAGGAAAGCTCAATGCACGCACCTACTACTTAGAAGTCCTTTATGCCCACCTGCTGGTAAATTACAGCTCTCTCCTGATTTTCATCAGTACAGCTCCATCCCACAGAACATTGCCAGATGCTTCTGGGTTGTGGCCTTCTAAGCTGTCCTTGACACAAAATATATGTTTTCCTATGCAAAAGAATGCACTTCAGGCAGGAATGCTTCACTGTCATTTTAGCCTATACCTTCAGCTCCTGTGGTTTCAAACCTGGTGATTATCTCCATGAGCAGCAACTACATGCCTCCACATTGACCTTAAACCTTTTCACAATGTCTGCCATTCAGACAAGGTTCATACTTCACACTGCAGGACTAATTGCTCTTTCTTCTCTCATATTTTTTTGCTTAAGACCGATTAGGACTGGCTCCAAATGCATAGTCTAGCAGTAACACTCTCATCCTCGGAACCACATACAGATGCTGGTTCAAACCCTTCATCAGCCCTATGAATTTCTCATTCCGCTGCTCTTTCTCCCTGCTTCTCTGCTCCTGTCATTTCACAAATAAATACAAATATGTAAGGAGTTAGAAATTCTGTTCTCCTTTGAAAAAGAAAGAAAAGACTGGGAGCGAGGCTCTAAGATAGTTGTTCTACACAGGAGATTTGATTCTAGACCATGTGTAAGTACACCGTTTTTTTGGCCAGGGCTGACTTGTAAAAGAGTTGTAAATCTCAATGTGCCCGCTCGTCAAATAAAGGATAAAAAAAATTTAAAACAATGTGTGTGTTGCCTGCATGTGCTGTGCAATTATTTTCAACCTGTTACTGTATGTGTGTTTCAACCTGTTACTGTATGTGTGTTTTTTAGTGTTTTTGCGCCTCCTATAGCCACGTTTCCCCCCCTTGCTCCAAAACTAGCAGAGATCGTCACAAATTGCATGTGACAAAAAAAGAAAACCTGGAACATTGCCTCAGAGCAAAATCTTTGGTCAGTTTCTAAATCTGGGCTTGGTTTTCATGTGTGACTGACCATAGAGCTAGAGCTGTATTATATTTCTCCAGTTGCAGAGTTTGAACATACTGGGTTATTGAAGTGTGCGGGGTAAACGATCAAATCCATTTTCATTCAGGGGTCAAATTAGAGTCAAATAATGAACTGAAAGAAAATCAATGAGTACAAATCAATGGGTAGTTTTTCAATTCAATAAATGTAATAAGGTATTATATGTGCTGAATTGACTGAAGTAAATGTTAATCAAGCACAATCTGTGGGAAAAGGCCCACTGTCTCCCAAGCACATATCCCCCTGAAAGACTGTGTCTCCCTCTGCAGGTGTTGCTCCTACGTGGGCAGGAGGGGCGGGGGTCCCCAGGCCATCTCCATAGGAAAGAACTGTGACAAGTTTGGGATCGTTGTGCATGAACTGGGCCACGTGATCGGCTTCTGGCACGAGCATACACGGCCCGACCGCGATGAGCATGTCAGTATTATCAGAGATAACATCCAGGCAGGTAAGTCTCTCTCTTTCTCTCTGTCTGTCTGCCTGCCTGTTTAGTCAAATGATTGAATAATACCTGATTTTAGTCTGACAGGTCAAATCTTGATTCTTCCCATTTGTCCCAGGTCAAGAGTATAACTTCCTGAAGATGGAGCCAGGGGAGGTGGACTCTCTTGGGGAAGTGTACGACTTTGACAGCATCATGCATTACGCACGGAATACCTTTTCAAGGTTGGTACAAAGCAACTGATTAATTATAGGCTCTGTTTGGTTCATTAGATACTGTCTGGTTGGACATTCTACTCCTTAGGATCAATATGTAATGTATTCTGACCTTCAGTTGAGTATTATTCACACAAGTACTTTGCTTTTCCCCTGATATATTCTAGTCAGGTCAAATATACATTTTATGCAGTAAAGCATCTCCAAAGTATCTGCATATTAGTGGTCTGGTATACAATAAATTAATAGTGCCATTTAAATAAAAAAATCCCCCATATCCCCCCCCCCGTGCATGATAAATCCTCTTATTAGTATACGTGTTAGAATAACAATGTCACTGTCAGGAACTGGTTGTCTTCCAGCAAAACTAACACTTTGCACATAGTTCTCCTGCAAATAACCACTGGAAGCCATGGCGATTGGGTCCTGATTGGAATGATTTCACAGAAGACAGACGTCTTTTCATTTCAGTCTCGTGCATGTTGTTACCCTGTTGCTTTTTCTGTGTTTTACTTTTTTACCTCCACCAACACTTTGCAGGCCAGGGTCGTGGAGGCGGGCCAGGGTAAATATAGGGCTGCCAGTTGGGTCTTTGTATGTGACAATCTGGGCTGGAGTGGCCTTGTTCTCTTGCATTCAGGGCTGGGCTCCACAGAGCCCTTTGGCACAGCCTAAAGCCCTCATTCAGAACACTCTGTTTGCACATGCCTGCCATTCAAGGGTGCATCGCCATGGGAACCTGGTGATGGTGAGCTCCCTAACTGGCTACTGAGGGACAGAAAGGGAGTTCAATAAAGTAGTAAAGTGTCAAACAGGAACCCGTTGTGAAAATATCTTACTATGGCTTGCACCACAGCTGTCCCAACTCATGACTGCTTTTCCAGTGGAAATTTAGTTTATGAAAGTTCATTCAGGAAGGCTGGTCTGAATGATCATTTAACTTCATCCAGTAAGCACAACATAATTAACTTTGTTTCCTATTCTACGGGCGTAGTGGGAATGAATACAAACGTATCATCATCAGCATAGCGTCTTGTTTCTTCTCCTCTTTCCTAATAGCCATGTTCGGAATGTGATTCACCTATTTACCTTAGCCTACAGATGTAGGATATTAATTTAAGCCAGTTTGCTACAGCAGGAAATCCTGCAGCAACAGGAAATGTGAATTATTATGTGGATGTTAATCCACAGCATTGTTGAAAACTTGTTTCTGATTGGCTAGAAGGGCATTCTAGAATGGACATTAAAACCAAATAATGGGACAAGTTGGAAAATATATTGGGACAGTCGGAAAAGATATCGGGACTCCTCGTAATCATGATGTAATATGCGCTTACACATGCAGACTGTACTTACAGAATTCTAAATCAACAACCACAGAAACTGAAATAAGATACATTGTAAATGCAGGTCCAACGAGGATTTCTTTTTGCTAGGTAGCATTGATTTGCTTTTGCAGAGATATATTCTTTTTTGGAACATCTGATGACCTAACGAGGTGAGTGATGAACCTGCTGTCGCTATGCTGTCAAATCCTCACACGTTTCTAGTTTGCAATGCTGTCTCCTCGTTATTAACAGTCATTGTTGACAAGTATCCTGATGACAAGGCAAACTTTTCTAGCTAATCGGGCATCATCAGCTAATCGTTATGGATGTATCAAAATTAATGTTGATAGAAAACGGTTTAAACAAACACAAATGCAGCTACTTTGCTGTTACACTGGGTGAAGAGGTTGTGACCGTGTTAGCCATAGTTAGTTGGCTAGCTAGCAAGCAAGGGATAAGAACGTTGCCACCAGCATGGCAATGGAACATAATGAATGAACAACTGGGTCGCGTCAATTAATATCGAACTAATCGAATGAAAGATGAGAAAGCTTATAAAAATTAAAATATCAACAACAAAAAATTATGCCGGTAAATGTGTGCTTTAGTATTATTTTCTCTGGTATAAGCATGATAAATGCCTCCATTCTGTACATTACTTTGGAAAAGTGAACTCCACAAAGGATGCTGCATCGTTTATTATTTCCAAGGTATGTATAGAATGGAGGCGTTTATCCCGCGTATACCACAGTTGTCAGCAGATGTTACAAAGTGCTTATACAGAAACCCAGCCTGCAAGCAATGCAGATGTACTATAGAAGCACGGTGGCTAAGAAAAACTCCATAGAAAGGCAGGAACCTAGGAACAAACCAGGCTCTGAGGGGTGGATAGTCCTCATATAGCTGTGCCCAGTGGAGATTATGAGAGTACATGGCCACACGTTCATAGATGACAAGCAGGGTCAGATAATAAGTTATTTTAGAGGGTGCAACAGGTCACGTCAGGATTAATGGGCGAGCGGGCGGGAGAGAGGGAGAGAGAGGTGTGTGTGTGTGTGTGTGTCCGGGACAATGTAGCACGTCAGTGTACCATAGCCAAGTGGACTGAGGACGGCCAGGAAGTCCTGAGGCCTGGTCCTAGGACTCAGGTCCTCCGAGAGCGCAATGGGAGAATCAAAGAGAGTATACTTAAGATCACACAGGACACCAGATAAGACAGGAGAATTACACCAGATAGGACAGACTGACCGTAGCCCCCTGGCACATAGACTATTGCAGCATAGATACTGGAGACTGGGTCAGGGGACACTGTCCAACGATACCCTCGGATGGGGCCAACCAGGCGGGATATAACCCCGCCCACTGTCAAAGCACGTACAAATATAGATCAATAGGAGAAAGCCCTGCCTCCAGCTGTTTGCTTAGAAATTCTAGGCCTTATCCGGGTAGCTGGAGAGTAGAGCATTGCAGTAGTCTAATACTGAAGTTTAAAAAGCATGCCTTAGCTTTTCTGCATAATTTTTGGACAAAAAGGTTCAGATTTTTGCAATGTTACAAAGATGGAGAAAAGCTGCTCTTCAAATATTTTTTTCTTTGAGACGACTGTACAACCATCCAGATTAATTGTCAGATCAAACAGCAGATATCTTTGTTTATTTGGACGTAGAACTAGCATCTCTGTTTTGGCCGAGTTTAAAAGTAAAACATTTGCAGCCATTTTGGCAATTTTGGGCCTTCACCATGTTTTATCGAAAATATAAAGCTTGACCAGAGTGAAGTGTTTTTAAAACCTCAAGTTTGCATTCCCTGCTGTGCAGGAAATTATGTGAGCAACAAAGGAGTGATCAAATTAAGATCCTACATCTGTAGCACGGCACAATAATGCACATTCCTCACGCTTGTTGTTTAACCCATTGGTTCACTCTGGCAATGATCACCTTCCTCTCTCTCAACCAACCAAATCTTGGGATGTATTTGTATGTAAACTTACCCTCATTCTCGTACTTACTGTTTTTCAGCAACTGTTTTGGGGTTTGATGCCATCACATCATCTGGCGCTGAGGATTCCCCAAACTATTTAATAAAATATCATATTGCATTCCGTCTTTGCTGTTCATTCAGTTAAGCCTGTACTCGATTAAACTGTTGTTAATGGTGGTAATATCTAAGATGAATGGTTTTGAATTTTCGCAGTAAAACCAAAGTTTCCTCTTGTCCATTAATACAAATGAAAACTTCAGTTCTGCAACGAGAGAATAGGTGTTGGTCTCTCTTATTGACCCTGTTTGTGTTTGTGTTTGTGTCTGAACCACAGAGGCATTTTCTTAGACACCATTCTACCTCGCTATGATGTAAATGGAGTCAGGCCACCCATTGGCCAGAGGACAAGGCTGAGCAAAGGGGACATCACACAAGCCCGCAAACTCTACAAATGTACAAGTAAGACAAATCCGACTTGGCAGGCCTCCTGACTGCTGGTTCTTTGGCTGACCCCATAACAGTACCCTTTTTGGTTTCAGGTAGAACCCTTTTGGGTTCCATGTAGAACCCTTCAATTTTACCTGGAACCCAAAGGGGTTCTTCAAAGGTTTCAGCTATGGCTACAGCCAAAGAACCCTTTTAGGTTATAGATAGCTCTTTGTTTCTAAGAGTGTAGTATTCTCACCATGTGAAATGTCAGAGAGAACATGCTGATAAACCCTGCACAAGGTCTGACTACGACCACCCCTGCCTATTCAAAAGATGACGACTGATGATTACCGTGTTAATTTTTCTGAGTCTAAGACAAGACAGTGACGACAAATCTGTGACATTAGTAGATGAATGGACTTGCGTTGTCATCGTCGAAAGGAGGTTGATTGTTTTTTTGTTTCTTTGTTTCCAAAAATTGGAATTCAGTTTATTGTTGTAATCTGGAGAACTCAAGCCTCAGGAATAGCCAACGTTGTTAAAATTCAACAACCAATAAATCAGCAACCATTCAAGTGCTAGTAATTATTCCTCCTTTTTGAGGCTAAAGGAAATCTACAGCATGTTGAGACAGTATGTTGAGACAACTGCCTTCTTTCTCTATTGTAGCTTATGCCATTCCTGTGGTGTGTTTAGAGTCTGTTTCTTTGTTTTATTACCATGTGCTGTTTTGTGGGCAGGGTGTGGGGACAGCCTACAGGACAGTAGTGGAAACTTCTCCTCTCCTGGTTATCCCAATGGATATGCAGCCTATGTCCACTGTATCTGGAGGATCTCTGTCACACCTGGAGAGAAGGTGGGTTGAAAACATCCAAGGGCTAGCCGTCAAACTCTGTCTTGTGGAAATAGTTCACAACTGTGCAGCGAGTTTCTCCTTGAGTTAAATCAGTTCTAGGGTTGCAAACCTACCGGTAATTTACTAAAGTTACCAGAATCTTCAGTAATTTTGGTAATTGACAGAAAATCTATGGCAATTGATTGTAAGGTTGGTCATTTATATTTGAATAACTTAAAAAAAAAAAATAATAATATACAGTATTCATCTATTATGAACTCAGCAAAAAAAGAAACTTCACAGATCTTCACTGTAAAGGGTTTAAACACTGTTTCCCTTGCTTGTTCAATGAACCATAAACAATTCATGAACATGCACCTGTGAAACGGTCGTTAAGACACTAACAGCTTGCAGGCGGTAGGCAATTAAGGTCACAATTATGAAAACGTATGAAAAATTCTGAAAAACACCAAAAGAAAGATGCCCCGGGTCCCTACTCATCTGTGTGAATGTGCCTTAGGCATGCTGCAAAGAGGCATGAGGACTGCATATGTGGCCAGGGCAATAAATTGCAATGTCCGTACTGTGAGATGCCTAACACAGCGCTACAGGGAGACAGGATGGACAGCTGATCGTCCTCGCAGTGGCAGACCACGTGTAACAACACCTGCACAGGATCGGTACATCCGAACATCACACCTGCGGGACAGGTACAGGATGTCAACAACAACTGCCCGAGTTACACCAGGAACACACAATCCCTCCATCAGTGCTCAGACTGTCCGTAATAGGCTGAGAGAGGCTGGACTGAGGGCTTGTAGGCCTGTTGTAAGGCAGCTCCTCACCAGACATCACCGGCAACAATGTCGCCTATGGGCACAAACCCACCGTCGCTGAACCAGACAGGACTGGCAAAAAGTGCTTTTTTCTGACAAGTCACGGTTTTGTCTCACCAGGGGTGATGGTCGGATTCACTTTTATTGTCGAAGGAATGAGCGTTACACCGAGGCCTGTGCTCTGGAGCGATATCGATTTGGAGGTGGAGGGTCCATCATAGTCTGGGGCGGTGTGTCACAGCATAATCGGACTGAGCTTGTTGTCATTGCAGGTAATCTCAACGCTGTGAGTTACAGGGAAGACATCCTCCTCCCTCATGTGGTACCCTTCCTGCAGGCTCATCCTGACATGACCCTCCAGCATGACAATGCCACATACTGCTCGTTCTGTGTGTGATTTCCTGCAAGACAGGAATGTCAGTGTTCTGCCATGGCCAGCAAAGAGCCCGGATCCCATTGAGCACATCTGGGACCTGTTGGATCGGAGGGTGAAGGCTAGGGCCATTCCCCCCGGAAATGTCTGGGAACTTGCAGGTGCCTTGGTGTAAGAGTGGGGTAACATCTCACAGCAAGAACTGGCAAATCTGGTGCAGTCCATGAAGAGGAGATGCACTGCAGTACTTATTGCAGCTGGTGGCCACACCAGACACTGGCTGTTACTTTTGATTTTGACCCCCCCCCCCTTTGTTCAGGGACACATTATTCCATTTCTGTTAGTCACATGTCTGTGGAACTTGTCCAGTTGTTGAATCTTGTTTTGTTCATACAAATATTTACACATGTTAAGTTTGCTGAAAATAAATGCAGTTGACTGTGAGAGGACATTTATTCTTTTGCTGATTTTTTCTGTGTCCATATAATGCATTCGGAAAGTATTCAGACCCCTTGACTTTTTCCACATTTTGTTTACGTTACAGCCTTACTCGAAAATGTATTAAATTGTTCTATTTCCTCATCAATCTACACACAATACCCCATGATGACAAAGCAAAAACAGTTTTTTGGAAATGCTTTCATAATTTATTTGAAATAAAAAACATAGATATCACATTAACTTAAGTATTCAGACCCTTTACTCAGTACTTTGTTGAAGCACCTTTGGCAGCGATTACAGCCTCAAGTTTTCTTGGGTATGACGCTACAAGCTTGGTACACCTGTATTCTGGGAATTTCTCCCATTCTTCTCTGCAGATCCTCTCAAGCTCTGTCAGGTTGGATGGGGAGCGTCACTGCACAGCTATTTTCAGGTCTCTACAAAGATGTTCGATTGGGTTCTGGCTGGGTCACTCAAGGACAGTTAGAGTCTTGTCCTGAAACCACCCCTGCGTTGTCTTGGCTGTGTGCTTAGCGTTGTTGTTGTGTTGAAAGGCAAACCTTTGTCCCAGTCTGAGGTCCTGAGAGCTCGGGAGCAGGTTTTCATCAAGGATCTCGCTGTACTTTGCTCAGTTCATCTTTCCCTCAATACTGACTAATACTTTCCAGTCCCTGCCGCTGAAAAACATCTCCACAGCATGATGCTGCCACCACCATGCTTCACCATAGGGATGATGCCAGTTTTCCTCCAGATGTGACGCTTGGCGTTCAGGCCGAAGAGTTCATTCTTGGTTTCATCAGACAAGTGAATCTTGTTTCTCATGATCTGAGAGTATTTAGGTGCGTTTCGGCAAACTCTGAGCGAGCTGTCATGTGCCTTTTACTGAGGTGTGGCTTCCATCTGGCCACTCTACCATAAAGGCCTGATTGGTGGTGTGCTGCAGAGATGGTTGTCCTAGAAGTTAATCTCGTCTCCACAGAGGAACTCTGGAGCTCTTTTAGAGTGACCATCGGGTTCTTGGTCACCTCCCTGACTAAGGCCCTTCTCCCCCAATTGCTCTGGGAAGCCAGCTCTAGGAAGAGTCTTGGTGGTTCCATGCTGCATAAATATTTTGGTACCCTTCCCCAGATCTGTGCCTCAACACAATCCTGTCTCGGAGCTCTAAGGACAATTTCAACTGTGGGACCTCATATTGATTTTTTTAACTTGTATTTATTTTATTGACCTTTTAATTAACTAGGCAAGTCCATGAAGTACACATTTTTTTACAATGACGGCCTTCCAAAAGGCAAAAGGCCTCCTGCGGGGACGGGGGCCTGGGATTAAAAATAAATAATAAATACAATATACCTATAGGACAAATCATACATCACAACAAGAGAGACAACACAACAATACATAAAACGAGGCCTAGACATCAACATAGCCAGGCAGCAACACATGACAACACAGCATGGTATCAACACAACACAACAACAACATGGTAGCAACACAACATGGTAGCAGCACAAAACATGGTACAAACATTATTGGGCACCGTCAACAGCACACAAAGCAGCCACAACTGTCAGTAAGAGTGTCCATGATTGAGTCTTTGAATGAAGAGTTTGAGTGTTTGTTGCAGCTCGTTCCAGTCGCTAGCTGCAGCGAACTGAAAAGAGGAGCGTCCCAGGGATGTGTATGCTTTGGGGACCTTTAACAGAATGTGACTGTCAGAACGGGTGTTGTATGTGGAGGATGAGGGCTGCAGTAGATATCTCAGATAGGGCGGAGTAAGGCCTAAGAGGGTTTTTATAAATAATCATCAACCAGTGGGTCTTGTGACGGGTATACAGAGATGACCAGTTTACAGAGGAGTATAGAGTGCAGTGATGTGTCCTATAAGGAGTATTGGTGGCAAATCTGATGGCCGAATGGTAAAGAACATCTAGCCGCTCGGGAGCACCCTTACCTGCCGATCTATAAATTGTGTCGCCGTAGGATGGTCATCTGAATCAGGGTTAGTTTTTGTCAGCTGGGGTGAAAGAGGAGTGATTACGATAGAGGAAACCAAGTCTAGATTTAACTTCAGCTTTGATATGTGCTGAGAGAGGGACAGTGCACCGTCTAGCCATACTCCTAAGTACTTGTATGACGTAACTACCTCAAGCTCTAAACCCTCAGGAGGTAGTAATCGCACCTGTGGGGAGAAGAGCATTCTCCTTACCAAACCACATGACCTTGGTTAAGGGTAGGTTAAGGGTAGATAAACCTTTGTTGTAGAGCATTTAACATAAAATCCAGGGAGGGGCCAGCTGAGTATAAGACTGTATCATCTCCATATAAATGGATGAGAGAGATTCCTACTGCCTGAGGTATGTTGTTGATGTAAATTGAGAAGAGCGTGGGGACTAGGATCGAGCCTTGGGGTACTCCCTTGGTGACAGACAGTGGCTGAGACAGCAGCTATTCTGACTTTATACACTGCACTCTTTGAAAGAGGTAGTTAGCAAACCAGACCAAAGGCCCCTCAGAGACACCAATACTCCTTAGCCGGCCCACAAGAATGGAATGGTCTACCGTATCAAAAGCTTTGGCCAAGTCCCTAAAAATAGCAGCACAATATTGCTTAGAATCAAGGACATGGTGACATCATTGAGGACCTTTTAAGGTTGCAGTGACACATTCATCACCTGAGCAGAAACCAGACTGCATACATGAGAGAATACTATAGACATCAAGAAAGCCAGTCAGTTGATTATTGACAAGTTTTTCCAACACTTTTGATAAACAGGGCAAAAGAGAAATAGGCCCATCTGACCCAGATGTTTTTTGTGGTCAAGTTTAAGGAGCTCCTTTAGCACCTCGGACTCAGTCACTACCCACAGAGAGAAAGTTTGTAGCGGGGCAGGGGAGAAAGAGGGAGAAGCATCGGGGATAGTCACATTAGAAGGGGTGGGAGATTAGGAAATGTTGGACAGGCAAGGAGGCATCCTGACTTAATGAAGTGGTGATTAAAGAGCTCAGCCATGTGCTTCTTGTCAGTAACAACCCCACATCAACATTTAAGGGATATGGGCAGCCGTGAGGAGGATTTATTCTCCAGGTCTTTAACCGTTTTCTAGAACTTCTTGGGGTCAGACCCAGAGAGAGAGAACTGCTCCTTAAAGTAACTAACTTTGACCTTCCGGATAGCTTGAGTGCACTTACTTCTCATTTGCCTGAATGATAGCTAGTCAGACTGAGTATTCGTGTGCCGAGCCTTTCGTCAAATGCTATTCTTGAGGTGGAGTAACTCTGCAAGATCACGGTTGAACCAGGGGCTGAACCTGTTTTTAATTCTCATTTTCTTTATGTCGGCGTGTTTGTTAACAATACCACTGAAAATATTTAAAAAGAAGGTCCAAGCATCTTCAACAGATCAAGCTCATTCTGTACCAATTTACAGAGGCCAGGTCATGAAGGAAGGCTTGCTCATGAAAGTTTTTTAGCAAGCGTCAATGACAAATTAGGACAGGTCATTTTCACTGAGCAGCCATTACAAACACAGGCTGTAAAACAGTGATCACTAAGGTCATTACAGAAAATACCACAATAATACCTATCAGGATTATTTGTGAGGATAGCATCAAGGTGAGTAGCCTTTTCTGGGTGTTTGGAGTCATACCTTGTGGGATTGGTAATAATCTAAGAAAGATTTAAGGAGTCTCATTGCTTTAGGACTGGGTCAGGTGGTTTAAGCATGTCCCAGTTTAGGTCACCAAGCAGGACAAATTCAGACTTAGTGTAAAGGGGCCAGGAGAGAGCTTAGGGCAGGTAGGGTACAGGCCGGTGTTGATAGAGGACAATAGCACCCAGCGACAGTCAACAAAGAGCAATTTGAAAGTTTATTGTTTAAAACCAGCAAATCAAATTGTGTGGGTACAGACCTGGTGGCGACAACCGAGTACTGAAGGTGATCCTTGGTAAACATTACCACTCCCTCCACCTTTGGAAGATCTGTCTTGCCGAAAACACTCTTCCTTTACCACGTCTCAGTAATGACCAACGCATCTGGATTGGAGCTGTGAACCCACACTTTCAGTTAATCCATTTTAGGTAATAAGCTTCTTGTGTTAACGTGCAGAAAACCAAGGCTTTTATGAGAGCAGAAATCAGTGAAGCAGAAATCAGAACACAAGTCAGAATTGGGGCTAGCTACAGTAGATGGGCCAAGGTGTACATACACATTTCCAGATATCATCAACAGTAATACAATCAAGGCACGGCATAGTACAGGGAGAGCTCTGCAGTGCTGATGTATGACTTCTGAATGTGCATCAGATGGCAACAAGATCATATTGTACAGCAATTTCATCAGGTAACATGAATACAAAGCCGGTGAGAGGTGGTTAGAATAGGATGGGAAGCCAAAAGTCTGTGTAACCATTAGAGAGTCAAAGTCCCGAGTGTGGGAACAAACAGTCTGTCCCATGGTTGAGTAAAGAAAGTTTGTAGTCAACAAAGTATGCAGGAGTCATGAGGCAAAATGCACAAGAAAAAAACAAAATATATAACGATTTGGGACTAGCCATTGTAAGTTCAGAGTTACTCACCCCAACAGTGCGTGAGTGCTGGAGGCGAGCGAAAGCTCGGGAGAAAGGGATGAGTGTGGTGGGGGTACCTGTACCAGTTAGGGGGAGACAGGACAGGGCAGACGGTGAACAGATCCCCAGGTGGAATCCAAACAGCAGTGCAGCAGGCAACAGGAGTCACACCCACTTGGGATAAGCTTTTATTTCTGGAGGCAGATTTCTTGTAGAAAATGCCAGTGAATGGTCTTTGAACACCAGGAGGGGGCTTCAGGGGATGCTTCAAATAATCCTGCTACTTGTTGGGCCCAAAGGCCTCGACACCGTTTACTTCGCTCCTCAGTGCTAATTGAATTTGTATCTGATTTGTCCTTGCAACTCTGGGAGCCTTAACTCAGCATTAGTTCCCTGTAAAATAAATCATTGTAATGTACTTTTTTTCTAATTGTAAAATTTTTTCTTAGGTAGATAGGTGTGTGCCTTTCGAAATAATGTCAAATCAATTGAATATACCACAGGTGGACTCCAATCAAGCTGTAGAAACATCTCAAGGATGATCAATGGAAAGATGATGTGTGTATATTGAGGATTTTTATTTATTTAATACATTGTTGAATTAAGCTGTAACGTAACAAAAAGTGGAAAAAGTCAAGGGGACTGAATACTTTCCGAATGCACTGTATGTGACCGACCACCTCGATTCGGTCTTATGTAGCAAAATTAGAAATTGTGTTGGAAAGAAGTAGAGACTCAGTTGGAAAATAGTATACAGTGGGGCAAAAAAGTAGTTAGTCAGCCACCAATTGTGCAAGTTCTCCCACTTAAAAAGATGAGAGAGGCCTGTACTTTTAATCATGGGTACACTTCAACTATGACGGACAAAATGAGAAAAGAAAATCCAGGAAATCACATTGTAGGATTTTTAACGAATTTATTTGCAAATTATGGGTGGAAAATAAGTATTTGGTCAATAACAAAAGTTTATCTCAATACTTTGTTATATACCCTTTGTTGGCAATGACGGAGTAAAACGTTTTCTGTAAGTCTTCACAAGGTTTTCACACACTGTTGCTGGCATTTTGGCCCATTCCTCCATGCAGATCTCCTCTAGAGCAGTGATGTTTTGGGGCTGTTGCTGGGCAACACGGACTTTCAACTCCCTCCAAAGATGTTCTATGGGGTTGAGATCTGGAGACTGGATAGGCCACTCCAGGACCTTGAAATGCTTCTTACGAAGCCACTCCTTCGTTGCCCGGGCGGTGTGTTTGGGATCATTGTCATGCTGAAAGACCCAGCCAAGTTTCATCTTCAATGCCCTTGCTGATGGAAGGAGGTTTTCACTAAAAATCACACGATAGTTGGCCCCATGTATTCTTTCATTTACACGTATCAGTCATCCTGGTCCCTTTGCAGAAAAACAGCCCCAAAGCATGATGTTTCCACCCCCGTGCTTCACAGCAGGTATGGTGTTCTTTGGATGCAACTCAGCATTCTTTGTCCTCCAAACATGACGAGTTGAGTTTTTACCAAAAAGTTATATTTTGGTTTCATCTGACCATATGACATTCTCCCAATCTTCTTCTGGATCATCCAAATGCTCTCTAGCAAACTTCAGACGGGCCTGGACATGTACTGGCTTAAGCAGGGGGACACGTCTGGCACTGCAGGATTTGAGTCCCTGGCGGCGTAGTGTGTTACTGACGGTAGGCTTTGTTACTTTGGTCCCAGCTATCTGCAGGTCATTCACTTGGTCCCCCCGTGTGGTTCTGGGATTTTTGCTCACCGTTCTTGTGATCATTTTGACCCCATGGGGTGAGATCTTGCGTGGAGCCCTAGATCGAGGGAGATTATCAGTGGTCTTGTATGTCTTCCATTTCCTAATAATTGCTCCCACAGTTGATTTCTTCAAACCAAGCTGCTTACCTATTGCAGATTCAGTCATCCCAGCCTGGTGCAGGTCTACAATTTTGTTTCTAGTGTCCTTTGACAGCTCTTTGGTCTTGGCCATAGAGGAGTTTGGAGTGTGACTGTATCAGGTTGTGGACAGGTGTCTTTTATACTGATAACAAGTTCAAACAGGTGCCATTGATTCAGGTAACGAGTGGAGGACAGAGGAGCCTCTTAACCTCTAGCGTCGAGCAATCCCGTATCCGGGAGCGTAATCATAGCCTCAAGCTCATTACCATAACGCAACATTTTTACAAAAACAAGACAAGCATTCAAATAAAATAATTTACCTTTGAAGAACTTCGGATGTTTTCAATGACGAGACTCTTAGTTAGATAGCAAATGTTCATTTTTCCCCAAAATATTATTTGTGTAGACGAAATAGCTCCGTTTTGTTCATCACTTTTGGCTAAGAAAAATACCGGAAAATGCAGTCACTTACAACGCCGAACTTTTTTCAAAATTAGCTCCATAATATCGACAGAAACATGGCAAACGTCGTTTAGAATCAATCCTCAAGGTGTTTTTCACATATCTATTCGATAATCTATCAGTGGTGGCAGTTGGCTTGTCATCAGAAGCAAACGGAAAAATACTGCAGCGGGAGATTGCGCAATAATTGCAACGGAGGACACCAAGCGACCACCTGGTAGATGTAGTCTCTTATGGTCAATCTTCCAATGATATGCCTACAAATACGTCATAATGCTGCAGACACCTTGGGGGAAACGTGGAAAACGTAAGCTGACTCCTAGCTCCTCCACAGCCATATAAGGAGTCACTTGCGGCAAAAATGCGGCACTTCCTGATTGTATTTTTATCTGTTTTTTTTCTGTAACATCAGTTCTGTGGCACTCATAGACAATGTCTTTGCAGTTTTGGAAACGTCAGTGTTTTCTTTCCAAAGCTGTAATTATATGCATAGTCGAGCATCTTTTCGTTCCTTGTTTAAAACGGGAACGTTTTTCATCCAGAAATTAAAATAGCGCCCCCTATATCCAAGAAGTTAAAGAAGTTACAGGTCTGTGAGAGCCAGAAATCTTGCTTGTTTGTAGGTGACCAAATACTTATTTTCCACCATAATTTGCTAATAAATTCATAAGAAATCCTACAATGTGATTTTCTGGATTTTTTTCTCTCATTTTGTCTGTCATAGTTAAAGTGTACCTATGATGAAAATTACAGGCCTCTCATCTTTTTAAGTGGGAGAACTTGCACAATTGGTGGCTGACTAAATACTTTTTTGCCCCACTGTATCATACATTTCCATTGTTCCTCAACTGCAGTTTAATTCTGCTTTGAAAGTTGATCAACTTGTAACCCCACTTTTGAGAAAATGGCCTTGAATATTTTGGTACACCTACTGGAGAACTATTTTTGTCTACACCTATTCAACATCATTCATACCCTCTTAAGCCTTAACCCCACCCATCTTTTTAAGGGTTCACATCATATCGAAGTTTCTTTGTCACATGCACATGATACAGTACAGAAGGTGTAAATGGTACAGTGAAATGGGTACTTGCATAGCAGCAATATCAAAAACAGAAAGTGTCCAGATAAAAATCCCTGGCTAATTTGATGGGTCATGTAATAATCCGGCCGAAATGGAGTCTTTTGTTTAGACATGTAGCTAAACAATGAACTGGCATAATCCCAACGCATACTACTACCAATATAAACATTGTCATAGCTGTAGTATGAATCTGCATATTAGATAACTATTTCCATTGCTAGTTATAGCTTAATATTAGCTTTCTGATTTGAATAATATTACTACACAGATCATACATGTAACGTTAGCTATTTAGCCAGCAAGCTAATGTTTGCTAGCTAACTAACAGTATGCTTTATTGCTTTGCAATAAAAATGACTTATTGACAAAATTAGAAACTTATATATGAAAATGTAGCTAGACTCTTACGGCAGACTTGAATCATTTAACCATGTGGCATGTGTAGAAAGTAGCCCATCACATTTTCCAACTGAGCTGTCGATAACGCCTGCTAAATTCAGGGCTTCAATGTTGTTGACAAAAGTAGCAAAACATTTTTATTGCTCGATGGCAAATGTTATATCTTTCAAAAATGGTGTGGTAGAAAGGACTGTCAGCACATACTGAACAGCTCACATTATAGACGGAAGCATGCAAAATGGCAGACCAATCCAAACATCTCCCGGCATGTCCAGCCCATTCATTATCTCAGTCAATCTATGGCTAGCAATGAATGTTCCTGTCTTTTTCCGTGGCTAAACAATCTAAAGTCTTAATTTAACAATTTTATTTGAATTTATGGCAGGAATACAAGTTTGTTATTAAGGCACATGAAGTTCACATTTCAGAAGGTTTTTCTGGCAAAAAAAACACATTTTGATAAAAACAATGTATGGTTACGTTCAAATGCCGCCCCAAGTAGTGATGTGCGACATACACACAGTTTCCTGAAAGGAATCACATTTTGTCCATGAGTTTCTAGTAGATAGACCATATGGTTGAAAAGAAAATAGCCTAATTAATGAAAAAAGCATTTAATCAACAATGGCATTATTTTCAATTATCTCTGCAACTTTTCCAACTATTGACTTTTTTCACAACCGACACCAGTTTGACACCAACACATTGACAACAAATACATAATGACATAGTAAAATAAATTAAAATGTGTAAATTAAAATAAAAATGATATTTCATGCTGAAACCATCATATTAAACACCAATGATTTTCACAAAATTGCTGGTTTGTATTTAGGACAATGTTTTACAGCATTGTCATTCTCTTACATTTTTTACAATTATCTTATTTAATTATTTTATATATTTTACGTGATAAGGCCAGAGATGATTACAGACACCTCATCTGATATACCCAAAAGGGCCATTAGAGATATTGTGATAGATTACATAAACTCTTGAAAGATACCAAAATTCTGGTAGTTTACTGGTAAACTTTGCAACCCCTAATCAGTTCACTTGACAAAATATATACGGTATCCTATAACAAAGGGGAAGATAGTTCTGGTTTGATTCAAGTGAGGTGCATTGGCTACATTGCCTGACAACTCAACCTGAATTTAATTCTGCTGCTCTCTCGATTACTCAAGAAGAAATGCTTGATTTCCTCTTACCTTTGTGCTACCCTTAACAAACTCTACTCTTTCCTTTGTCGTGTCTTTGGCTATGCCGGATTAATTGATAAGACATGCTATTCTATAAAATATTTTCTCCGTAATTAATATCACCTGATTGAGCTAATCATGTAAATGTAATTAACTAGAGAGTCGGGGCACCACAAAATAATATTTATAGAGCTGTTATCTTCTGAATAAACTCTTAAAGACCTAGTAATGTTTTACATCAATAGCAGTCAATATCAATCGTCATCTCACTTCAGTCTCATAATTTGAAAGTTGTAAATTCTTGGTTATCTGCAAGAACCCTGGATAACAAGTTGAATCAGCAATACAAAATTGGGTTTAATAATTTATTTACTAAATACCTAACTAATCACATAATTAAATCATAACTTGATTACAAATTACGTCATAAAGGAAAACGTCACTAGCGGGTGGAACAGATATGACAGCTTGTTACATAAAGGAAAAGGGGCTGAGTTGAGTGAAAGAGCGGGAGACTGAGGAACAAAGGAAAAAAGCTGTGCTATCGTAAATACAGTATCTTATGCATTCTAAATTACCGCCCATTTGGAAAAGGAAAATGCAATAAATATTTACTCTGAGCTGCGCTTCAGTAGGTTGGTGGTAGATGGAAGACCGTGTTGCCAAACCAAGTCCTTTGAAGAATGTCTCTTGGCTTCGTTCTGTAGTTATTATCTGAACCATTCTGACATCGGACCGTCGTCCTCACATCCTCGGAACAGGAAGTTCTATTGTCGTCAAGGGCTTATATAGGAAGGGAGAAAAGGGGTGTGTTTCATAGTTTACAACCTCTGTCTCTTCAGGTGGGCAGGCCACTGAGTGAGCAGCCCTAACTTATGAAAACCCACATCTCACATTTTAGAAGCTAAAATCACATTCAAACATTTAAATTGAACAACAATTCCATGTGAATCCGATAACTCTGATGTGTAGACTTTCCACTGTAGAGTTTGTCATCTTATCATTGATGAGAATGTCTCAGATGACAACCGAACTGACATCATATTCAAGTACCACCGCATATTTCAATTGTTCGGATTACCAGAATATAGTTCATTTCCCCCCACCTACTGATGTTCCCAGAATCTCTATGTTAACCCATTTTTTGTTTAAACCTCAGGAGGGTAGAGAGAGGAAAAAGGTCATTATGATTGTCATAAACTTATCCCCCAGGCCAATGTCATGACACCTTTCTTTTATCTCTCCCTATCTTCATTTCTGTCTGTCTGCCTGCCTGTCTCTCTCTCTCGCTCACACACAGATAATTCTGAACATTACTGCCATGGACCTCTACAGGAGTCACTTGTGCTGGTATGACCATGTGGAGGTCCGAGACGGGTTCGGGAGAAAAGCCCCTCTGAAAGGTCTTTACTTGGAAAAAGATTTAGAGTCGAACCTATCCATAGAGAACTCTCCAGAGAGGTCTGCTATCTACATCTGCCAATAACTCTCAGAAAACATCCAATCAAGTTAATGTTCACCTGAAATTTTTAAATCCTAGAGCAGAAAAATTTTAGAATGTTTGGAATGTACAATATGTTCAGAATAATAGACTGATGCATAAAGATCAGACATCGCCAGCGGTCTGTGTAATAGTGATAAACTATGCCTCGGATTCAACCCAATCGCCCCTTTTCAGCTATGCACCTTTTAAAGACAGTGTTCCCTCATTCACAGAGACCGCATTCACAGTCAACTTTGCACATGTCGGCACAATCGCAAATTACCTTTAAATGTAAATCGCACAATAAGGTGGATCTAACTCAGATTGGAATGAATCTCAGCCCAGGAGCTGCCTATCTCAGTGTTGTTATTAGTCATTACCCTGGAGTTGTTGTGGTGTTTTTGTGTTATCTTTTGCATCAGGCCGTTACTGTGGGGACAGTCTACCTGGCCCTATCGTTTCCACGGATAGTCGGCTATGGATAGAGTTCAGGAGCAGCAGCAACTGGGTGGGCAAGGGCTTCTCAGCCGTGTATGAAGGTAACATCAGCCGTTTGACCATAGTCCATATTGTTTATATTTTGTTTATATACAGTACCAGTCAAAAGTTTGGTCACATCTACTCGTTCAAGGGTTTTTCTTTATTTTTACTATTTTCTACATTGTAGATTAATAGTGAAGACATCACAACTATGAAATAACACATATGGAATCAGTTAAGAACAAATTCTCATTTACAAGGACAGCCTACTCCTTCCTCCCCATCGGGGAATTGAATCCCAGTCTCCCGCGTGCCCTCATTCTCTAATACAGACATGGCCTGCTCTCCCTTATGTAAGGAATTAGGCACTTTCCCATGTTTACTACATTATGTATTGTAGGCTATGTTTACTTGTCAGACTGCACAGTTGCCTAATAAACAAATGCAGGTGGATTATATCTTCAAAATGCTTTAAAATGCTTTATTATCCAAATGTAAAAGCATGACAAATCACTATGGGAATAAATATCACTGATTTACAGAAATATTGGAACAAAGTTGTCTAATGAAGGCAAAACATGTAGAATCCTCTAATCCTCTTATGCTGTAGCCTACTCTTGACCTTCACATTGTTCAGCTCAATATTTTCCATGCCATTCCTGAGAGTTTTGTTTTTTTCGGAATAGAAACACCATAATATTAATAAAATGAATTAAGTCAAATTTCTTAAAATCAATCCCATATACTATGTTATTACAAAAAAGGTTTTAAATTATCTGGTAATGCCAATATGGAAGACTATCAAATGCTTCTCCAAGATGCCCTCTGGTGGTCAAACTAGCACTAAATTGCATTAACAGAAAAATGGCTGACAATTAAATAACGTGCCACAGACTGTAGCAGCAGCCCGCAAGGTGTGCTGCAGTATGACACAACTTTTAAAGGAGGAATCACTGTATACAGAATATATATATTATTATATTATGGCAAGAACAGCTCAAATAATCAAAGAGAAATGACAGTCCATCATTACTTTAAGACATGAAGGTCAGTCAATGTGGAACATTTCAAGAACTTTGAAAGTTTCTTCAAGTGCAGTTGCAAAAACCATCAAGCGCTATGATGAAACTGGCACTCATGAGGACCACCACAGGAAAGAAAGACTCAGATTTACCTCTGCTGCAGAGGATAAATTCATTAGAGTTACCAGCCTCAGAAATTGCAGCCCAAATAAATACTTCAGAGTTCAAGTAACAGACACATCTCAACATCAACTGGTAAGAGACGACTGTGTGAATCAGGCCTTCATGGTTGAATTGCTGCAAAAAAATAATACTAAAGGACACCAATAATAAGAAGAGCTTTTCTTGGGCCAAGAAACACGAGCAATGGACATAAGATCGGTGGAAATCTGTCCTTTGGTTCGATATGTCCAAATGTTAGATTTTTTGTTCTCTTTGTGAGACGAAGAGTGGGTGAACGGATGATCTCCGCATGTTTGGTTCCCACCTTTAAGCATGGAGGAGGTGTGATGGTGCTTTGCTAGTGACACTGTCAGTGATTTATTTAGAAATCAAGGCACACTTAACCAGCATGGCTACCACAGCATTCTGCAGCGATACACCTTCCCATCTGGTTTGAGCTTAGTGAGACTATTATTTGTTTTTCAACAGGAGAATGACCCAAAACACAACTCCAGGCTGTGTAAGGGCTATTTGACCAAGATGGAGAGTGATGGAGTGCGGCATCAGATGATCTGGCCTCCACTATCACCCGATCTCAACCCAAATGAGATGGTTTGGAAAAAGTTGGACCGCAAAGTGAAGAAAAAGCAGCCAACAAGTGCTCAGCATATGTGGGAACTCCTTCAAGACTGTTGGTAAAGCATTCCAGGTGAATCTGGTTGAGAGAATGCCAACAGTGTGCAAAGCTGTCAAGGCAAATTCTACTTTGTAGAATCTAAAATCTAAATTATATTCTGATTTATTTAACACTGTTTTGGTTACTACATGACTCCATATCTGTTATTTAATAGTTTTGATGCCTTCACTATTACTCTACAATTTAGAACATAGTAAAAAAAAAGACCCTTGAATGAGTAGGTGTGTCCAAGCTTTGACTGGTACTAATATATATATATATATAGATATCGAGAGAGATTATTTTCCCTTTTTTAGTGTCTGAAAAAAGCCTTTGTTTTCTGAAACATTCAAATTACGTAAGCTCTATGCACAGAAACTATTGCTTATCACTATATTCTCTTGATCTCAAAAGAAGGGGAAAAGGGTGAAGTTGATATTGTTGTTGGAAGAATTCATGGAAGTTATACCCCCCTCCTGCTGCTTCCCTCTCTCACCAGCCATCTGTGGGGGAGAGGTGAACAGGGACAATGGCCAGATCCAGTCACCCAACTACCCTGACGACTACCGACCCAACAAAGTGTGCGTGTGGAAGATCACAGTAGCACAGGATTTCCATGTGGGCCTCTCCTTCCAGTCATTTGAGGTAAAGACTGTGACGGAAAGGGAAGTGGAATGTAATTTTCACTCAATCCTGTACGAGATACCCAGACACTGCTGAGCAGGATGAATAATCGGCATTCAATCTGGGATGACAGCAGCCCATCCAGCACATCCTCTTACTGCCAATCGTATAGTCCAGACACTTGGAGATGTAGGACGTGCTGGATGGAGACTTCTTCTTTATCACTTACAGGATGATACTGTCAAAATAGTCAAAATTATCATATTTAAAACCGACATAGCAGAGATGTGAATTTGTAGGACAGTTGGGCATCCTGTGTCAACATCCTCCCCAATCTTCCTTGCCTTATCTCTACCATAGATTGAGAGGCATGACAGCTGTGCTTATGACTACCTGGAAGTGAGAGATGGGAACTCAGAGAGCAGTCCACTGCTGGGCCGCTTCTGTGGCCATGACAAACCAGATGACATCAAGACCAGCTCCAACCAGCTTTGGATGAAATTTGTGTCTGATGGATCAGTGAACAAGGCTGGATTTGCTGCCACCTTTTTCAAAGGTCAGATGCCAAGAATAGTGTCCTTCTGTGATTAGTGTTTATGATGACACAGGATCGGGTAATATTTTGGGATGCCATGACCTCTGGGTGAGATGGAGTATATAAATGGAGTATATGATGAACTCTTATTTCTATGGACT
Source organism: Oncorhynchus kisutch (assembly GCF_002021735.2). Lineage (NCBI taxonomy): Eukaryota > Metazoa > Chordata > Actinopteri > Salmoniformes > Salmonidae > Oncorhynchus > Oncorhynchus kisutch. The sequence continues at coordinate 23,189,246 of NC_034179.2, forward strand.
GAAAATACAAAGGGAAGGATGTAGAATTTATGGTTTCCTAGAATGCTTTTCTAAATGTTCTTGTTCTTCTTTCATCATGGCATATTACGACGATGTCTGTACTTGGAAGAGGTCGACTTTGATGAACATACAAAGGGGGGGAAGTGGAAGTCGTTATACAATGTGCAGTAGAACTGATGGTTCCTTTCTTCTTCTTAATTGCATATCACAACGACGTCTGTGGGTGGTAGAGATGGACGAGTGTTGTAAGCCTGATAATGGGCGCTGTGAGCAGCGCTGTGTGAATACCCTGGGCAGCTACCGATGTGCCTGTGACCCTGGCTTTGAGCTCGCCTCAGACAGACGCAGCTGTGAGGGTGAGTGCAGGGGGTTATTACTTATCCATCTCCTAAAAACACCAATGTAGAATGAATCACACAACTTCACCATCCCACTCACTGGACAGTCTCAAGGTAATAGACAACTCAATCCAGTCTCACATCACAAAATAATCATCTTTGCTATTGTCATAATTGATTAATGAGCTTCTCAGGAGAAAAATATCCCAATATTGACACTAATGTAGTTGAAAAGCACTCATCAGTCCCTGTCTAACTAAATGTTGATATTCTTTATCACTTAGACATTAATGTGCCAGATGCTTACTGTGGAGCATAAGTCATGGTTGGAGGATGGAGAAATGGTGCCCATTGTGTGCAGAATAGTGCTTAGTACTGTACGTCTTCATCCTCTGTAGGGTACATTTTTATTACACTGTTACATTACAGCCTTATTCTAAAATGGTTTAAGTTAAACATTTTCCACAGCAATCTACACACAATACCCAATAATGACAAAGTGAAAACAGGTTTTTATAATTTGCAAATGTGTTACAAATAAAAAAACATACCTTATTTACATAAGTATTCAGACCCTTTGCTATGAGACTTGAAATTGAGCTCAGGTGCATCCTGTTTCCATTGATCATCCTTGAGATGTTTCTACAACTTGATTGGAGTCCACCTGTGGTAAATTCAATTGATTGGACATGATCTGGAAAGGCACACACCTGTCTATATAAGATGTCAGACCAAAAACCAAGCCATGAGGTCGAAGGAATTGTCCATAGAGCGCCGAGGCACATATCTGGGGAAGGGTGCTAAAAAATGTCTGCAGCATTGAAGGTCTCCAAGAATACAGGGGCCTCCATCATTCTTAAAATGGAAGAAGTTTGGAACCACCAAGACTCATCCTAGAGCTGGCCTCCTGGCCAAACTGAGCAATCGGGGGAGAAGGGCCTTGGTCAGGGAGGTGATAAAGAGGACAGAACAGTTAAGTGTTGGGTTTGGGGTCATAGAATGAAATAAATGAAACATTTTAAAGGAAAAAAAACTAGGTGAAAAGCGTATCAGATTCAAATTAAATTTTTACATCAAAATTATTTATATAGCCGTTCTTACATCAGCTGATATATCAAAGTGCTGTACAGCAACCCAGCCTAAAACCCCAAACAGCAAGCAATGCAGGTGTAGAAGCACAGTGGCACAGCATATAGGTACACTTCAGGAAAAACTCCCTAGAAAGGCCAAAACCTAGGAAGAAACCTAGAGAGGAACCAGGCTCTGATGGGTGGCCTGTCCTCTTCTGGCTGTGCCGGGTGGAGATTATAACAGAACATGGCCAAGATGTTCAAATGTTCATAAGTGACCAGCATGGTCAAATAATAGTAATCACAGCGAACAGGTCAGGGTTCCATAGCCGCAGGCAGAACAGTTGA